>NW_015231031.1:0-758 GCF_001447785.1 Gekko japonicus | reverse complement strand
GTTTCCCAGCCCGGAGCTGGCAACCCTAGATCACATAGTTAATCAGATGACATCACAGCTATACACAACCAATCGGCCTTGTCTGCTTGATGAAGTCACTGAGGGTGAGGGAGAACAGTTCAAACAATAAGTGAATGGCAATGCTGAACATTTTCAGCAATGCTAAAGCTGAGAAACTGTGATCAATATAACGTCTTTCCCTTAAAGGCTGGAATGGTCAAAATTCTTATTTTGTGCAATATATGGCTCTATTAACTATGTCCAAGGCATTGCCTCTAAAAGGCTATGTGTATACTATTGTTTTAAGCACTCAGCACAGTCTACTTGAGTTAAGCACAGTTACACCTGTTGAAAAGCACGGCTTAGCCATGCCTAAACAATGCTGGATGAAAAGGATTATGGGAACTGTTTTAACCCCCTCCCCCCGCCCTTCAGTACGACAGGATATGCATTTCTCAGGGGCACTGTATCTTGTAACTCTATGCCCTCCCGCTTTATTATGCAATTTAATTTTTCATGTCTTTCATTTATTAGCAGTAAAATGGTCTCTGGGAAAAAAAATTAGATTAAGAGACTAAAATAAGTACAAAGTATAAAAATGACAGTAAAATGAAATAGGCCTCCTATTTGCTAAAGTAAAATACAATCAGATATTTAATTATGGTGATATTCTTGTAAATGTCCCTTCTTCAGATGGTATACGTATCAGTTCATCGTCGATCTTCTGTACAGTCCCACATGGGGACTGTGCATGAGCA
>NW_015231030.1:0-759 GCF_001447785.1 Gekko japonicus | reverse complement strand
TGCCTAGTGTGATGATATCACTTCCGGGTAATGTCATTGCTACACATGCGTGTGAAAGTCCCGGACCAGGAGCTTCTACCCCTGCTTGAAAGAGGTAGGGACTTGGCAACTCTAAATGTTATTTTCAGTTAAGATACACACAGTTACAGAGAAGAAATGTAAACAGTGGGCCCAAAAGGCCATAAAAGGCAAAGGGTGTGACATTTCTATGTCAGGCCCAATTGGGAATGCTGTGGTTTCTATTCCTGAGAATGGTGTCCCTTAAGATCACAGGCATCCATACTACATTGAGTAACTGCTGTTGTTAAAAGGAACGTGGAGGCTTACTGGTTCCAGAAATGTGCTGATTGATCCAATCGACAAAAGAAGCAACGTTTGTATACACTCCTGGGTAATCTTTTCTTCCACAGCCAGATCCCCAGCTTATTATTCCATGAAGAGTGTAGTAACTTGAATCTTCTGAAGGACAAACTAGTGGCCCTCCAGAATCACCCTAGGAAAAAATGGATATTATTTGAATTGGAAAAGAATGATATTTTCAAATATGGTTGCCAACCCCCCCCCCCCGGTTTGTCAGGGGTCCCCCAGATGGCCGGCGGGGGAAGGCCCATCCCAACACCCACAGCCACCGTGTTTTTGCTGAATCACTCTCCGACTGCTTTGTTAAGCGAGCGACTTAACATGTATAGTGTCCAGATCTCCTTGGAAGATGGGCAGGATAAGTATATGGCAGAACATGCTAGATAGGCAATAGTCCCT
>NW_015231029.1:0-759 GCF_001447785.1 Gekko japonicus | reverse complement strand
GCAAGGAGACGGAGTCTTTCTGGAAGATGAAAAGCTCCTTTCTCGCCGAAAGAGTGGCCAGCTCGGATATCCGCCTGGCTGTAGTTACTGCGATAAGAAAAGCGACTTTCCATGACAGGAGGCAGAGTTTGGCCTTCCTGAGAGGTTCGAACAGAGGCTTTGTCAAGGCACCTAAGACCTTGTGAAGACTCCACGTTGGGAATCTGTGCCGGATAGCGGAGCCAGCTGTGTTACCCCTTTTATAAACTTCTTGACATAGGTGCTCGTGGACACCTTCCGCCGTGCCTCACGACCCATACATGCCTGTATGGCTGCCACTTGTCGTTTCAGTGTGTTCAGCCGAAGTCCTTTTTTTCCACCCTTCAGAGAGAAAAAATATGATTTTCTTGTCTGTGGCGTGCAGAAGACGTATGCCCTGTGCCACGGCCCAGCTTGCAAACGTTCTCCACGTATGGCTGTATATGCGGTGAGTAGAAGGCCTCCTTGCCTGAAGCATAACCTCGACCACTTCCCTGAGAAACTCCTGGGTCGTTAGTCATGCGCGTTCAATTTCCATGCAGTCAGCTGCAGCCACATCGAGTCTGGGTGGAGAATGGGCCCCTGCTGAAGCAGATCCTGTCTCAGAGGCAACGTCCACGGTTCTTTGTGGATGACAGCTGAACCTGATCCGAGAACCACGGTCGCCTCAGCCAGTGAAGTGCAATGAACACCACTATGGCTCTCTCCTGCTTGATTCTGTTGAGTGTTGCCCCTATTAGG
>NW_015231028.1:0-759 GCF_001447785.1 Gekko japonicus | reverse complement strand
TGGGGGACCACCAAGGAATATCAGGGTTGGTGCACAGAAGTGGCAATGGCAAACCATCTCGTCCATAAAAAACCCTGCGGGGGTCACCATAAGTTGGCTGTGACAATAGCACTTCACACACGAGCATCTTAGGAAGCCCACAGTCATAGTAACTTGCTTGGTCAGCCCTCGCCCTTCTTTTTCCCTGAATTCTTTTTTGGGGAGGAGTTAACAGGTTGGAAATGGGAGTGGGTGGCCTGCAGAGTGTTTCTTTTATGACATAGAATGCAAAATCTACTATAAGTTAGGTTTTAATTTTCGTACGTCAGGTTTTTTCACCTCAGTGAGACAGTTCAGGGCCACATGTGTATCTGTAAATGCTGGTGAGCACCGACTTTGAAGGGTGCATCCCCACATAGCCTTGGAGACAGATCGAGGTGAGCACTGCACAAAATTCAAACCGCCATAATGGTTAAGAGGAGGCATGCTTCCATGTTCTTAGCACCGTCGTGCCTACAGTTCAAACGCATACCCTGGGAAAGTCAACATTCTTTGCAAGGCAAGCAATAAAGGCGATGGCAAAGTTTACCTACGACATTTGTCAGTTTACTTGATGAGATCCTCATGTTGTCTGTCTGACTTGGGATGGATGGAGATCTAGGAAACAGACCCTATGCTCCAGGAAGAACCATGGGAAAAGTTTGTGGCGATATGTGAATTCAACTGGAGGAAAACAACACTTCTGTGATCAATGGGGTAGGGGTTGGGTGGGCAAAAATG
>NW_015231027.1:0-759 GCF_001447785.1 Gekko japonicus | reverse complement strand
TTCATGTCCCTGCCTCACAGTCTCTCCCTGGTTGCCATCCTAGTTCAGACATACACACACCCCTTTGCATTCCATTTTCCTGTTCTCCCATTCACTGACGTATGAAGCTACCCTGACCAAGTCAAACCACTGCTCAGTCGAGCTCAGTATCGAGAGCAGCTCTGAGATTCTTCTCGTCGGAGATGTCAAAGGTTGAACTTGAGACCTGCATGCAAAAACAGGTCCTCTCATACTGAGCAATGCCCCTTGCGTATCTCCAAGGTAGCATGGGCTCTGATTTAACACTTGTCTGTGAGATAAACATATGCCTCCTGTCCTTTCATACTGAATGTGTCAGAAAACTGCATTTCAATAATAGCCCATTATTATAAGCCATGCGTGTACTCAGGAGAAATCACTAGATAGCTGGAGAAAAATAATTGACCGCACTCGTTTCCCAAACAGGGCCAAGATTATGACTGGTTATTGTTAAACGGAAGACATTCACATTCAACCCCCTTTTATTGCATGCCTAACACACGGTGATAAATCAGCTGCTTTTAAGTTCATCAAGGGAAATCACCTTTTGCAAATAATATATTGCAGAACACTGTGAGGAAATGAATCACAGAAATGTTAAAAGAACGAGATCGGGGACGGTGGAAGAAGCAGAGCCATATTGCTTCCAGAATTGTTAGCTGGCCTTTAGCATTAATAAGCACCACAGTTTAATAATAACAACCTGTTGTTGTTTTTTTAATAGTGTCTTTTTAAAAACCT
>NW_015231026.1:0-759 GCF_001447785.1 Gekko japonicus | reverse complement strand
TATTTAAGGTGACCATACAGCAACTAGCAGAAGATTATTCAGGAACGTATTGGTGTGGAACAGATAGACCATACGCTGATATTATGATTCAAGTGAAACTGGTGGTTAAGAAAGGTAAGGTAGCTTATGAGAGTCATTGTCTTTATCATCATGAGGGAAATGAAAAAGGATCTTCCTGTGGTTGTTTCTGATTACATACGATCTGTTTGTAATTATAACTGAGCAAGTACCTTAGTATAGCAGCAATACTAAAGTGAGATTATCACTGGATCCATGAGGTGCTTGAACATAAGAAATCCCCAAATTCTTAGCAAAGGCAATTCCTGCTCTGTCTTTAAAGTGGGTATCTGAAGCATACATTAAGAAATACTCACAAAATGACACTGCAGCCATCTCTGCACAGGTTATTTGCTCTAGATTCAATGCTTTTGAGAAGCATTTTTGTTTGTTTGCTTCTTCATTTACTGCGTATATGTATTGGTCAATGGGTTTCGGATATCAGATAATGCTTGTATTCCATTGTGTAGTTGCGATGTAGTATTCAGAAAATGAACCTGCTTATATAGATCAGCCCAGGTTTGGGTATGTCAGAACTCCAGTGGCACAATGGGTCACTGCATGGTGCTTATAAGGCAGTACAGGAGGATATGATACTGAAATTATGAGTTCACCCTACTCCTAGAACACTTTGACTAATCCAAAAGCACAAGATGGGAAGTCCAGCTGCATTGCATAGAATCAAAGAATCATAGAGTTGGA
>NW_015231025.1:0-759 GCF_001447785.1 Gekko japonicus | reverse complement strand
GCACAAACCGGTAAAGGAGGGCATCACACACAAACAAATGAGTCCTTTTGAACACGTGGCTCACTACAAGCAGGTAGCTAGCGGGTAACCGAATTACCACTGGTCTGCAGTTCACACAGTCCGTGTTATCTCCCAGTGATATCAATAGGACAAGCAAGCTGCAGAACTTGCCCAGTTACAAAAGATCTTAGGCATAACTAGCTCTCTCCACAATGGAGTCTTTACCACCTTTGCTACTCTCCTTTGAATTATCTTCATTTTGTAGACATCCTTCTTAAAATGCATCACAACTATATACCAGAACATATTGGAAATTTATGCAACACAAACTTGTATTTATAAAGTTGCTCGCTTTCAGTGTTTTGGATGAGAGGCAAAGCTTTACAACAAAAGCATTACTTACCTTATGGTTAAGTAGAACCGAACATCCTGGCTCTAGCAAATCCTTGTCGACGAAAGACAGGATACTGACATAGTGTTCTGATCCCACCGATGTAGACACTATGGCATGATTGTCATCAATGATCTCCTCCAGCGTCCCTACAGACATTGGGGTTCCTCTCAGATCGTCCACCTTGGATCTCTCTTCCTGCAAAGAAAAGCAAGTTGCAATTGTGTGTTAGGGATTGCCTGCTATTCTTACCAAACTTGACTTATTTCTTCTGAGTATTTATGCTGCGCATCTCAACCAGCGGCTAGTTCCCAGAGAGGCGGTAAGCGATAAATTAAAAAAATAAAATAAAATTTGTATAAGCATTA
>NW_015231024.1:0-759 GCF_001447785.1 Gekko japonicus | reverse complement strand
CTCTCCTGGCACTGGAGCACAACCCTGTCCCTCACACCCACCCAGAGGCCTGAAGAGAGAGCAGAAGTTATTTTTAGACCGCCCCCTTTGGCTGATAATACCTTGCAGGCATTCCCCACCCCCTCAAACATGGGCCCTGCTGTTCAGGCCTGCCCCACCCCACCACAACTGGGGCACCAGGCCAATGTGCATACAAACAACTGTGGCCATGCCCAGAGCCTGGAAGCCACCACAGCACCAGCCGCCCGCTTGAGCTGGGAGCGGCCTCCGAGGAAGACAAATCCCAAGCGTGTCCACAACCACAGCCCCTCTGCCCACCACTGCAAGGAGAGCTGGGTGCCTCCTTATCTCCGCCGGGAGGTGCCCCTTCACCCACATGCCCTCACACAGGCAGGACGCAAAGGGGAGGATTAAACGGCCCCAGCTGGAATGTGGCCCAAATTCCAAAGCCCAGGGAGGCGACGGTCCACACGCAACACAGGCCACCTCCTGCATCCAGCGAGTCCTTGTGGAAACTAACCTGGGAGGCTCCAGCTGGCCGGATCTCGTCAGATCTTGGAAGCCAAGCAGAGATGTCCTTGGACGGGAGACCACCAAGGGTCACCACGCAGAGGCAGGCAATGGCAAATCACCTCTGCGCCTCTTTCACCTTGAAAACCGTGCGGAGTCGCCAGACCTTGGCTGCCACTTGGTTATTTCCCCACATGCACACACAACGCAGCCCCTACGGCCCTTGCACACAAACCACCGCAAATGTAT
>NW_015231023.1:0-759 GCF_001447785.1 Gekko japonicus | reverse complement strand
GTATGAGAGGAACTAGTTTTCCCCATTTCCTCACCCCACATGTAGCTGAGCTGAGTTTCAGGAGTGCAAGCAAGGATGGCCCAAGGGTCTTTTGCCTCCTGTTCAGTTATACAGAACCATCTCTTTTCTTAATCAAATGCACTCTTAAGAGCTGGCTCCATTAATGATGTTTGCAGTGAAATACGCATAATAGTATCCAGGACGCTCTATTATGAAGCCTTCATATCTGAAAGCACTGCAATTTGGCAGCCAGCTTCCAAAATGGCTATTAAGGGCAATGGCCCCAGTCTCTGTGTGAGGAAATACTTTTTTATTATTAAAAAAATACTTTGCCTTCAAATAAATGGTTTTTTCCCTTTCTGTATGTTTACCAGCTTCCGGGATGCATCATGGCAAGGCCACGGAGGTTAATGGCATACAGCCCCACAAAGCATGAAGCACAAACCATTCCCTTGCAAGGATGAATTTGGGAGGGTAAATGCTTTGTGGAGTTTTCAGTGAAGGATAAGAAGCCAATCAACATGTATCACATACTCAGTTGGCCAAAGAATAACATAAATTGAACAAAAACATCAAATATGTTTCGGCGAATGCCTTCTGCAGCGGTACAACAAATATCCTCAAGCTACATATGGACAGTTCTCTACTAAAGGTAGGATCCAAAAATAAGAACTCTCCACAGTAAATAAAACAGACAGTTCAAAGTGACAGTAGACGTTGAGTTCCTCATTACAAACCAGGGGTCGTTTCGTAGAAAAA
>NW_015231022.1:0-759 GCF_001447785.1 Gekko japonicus | reverse complement strand
TGGCTATTCAAGTTCTAATGAGGGACAAGAAGGACCTCTAGTCTTTAGTAAAACCTAGTTTTATGGCCGGACTGCTGTTTTATGACCTTTGTCAGATTTGCCCTTGATGTGAATTAGGTATGGTGTATTGATCATGGCTGCAGTATGTCTTTACCAATAAGCCCCTTCTGGATTATACAGTACTCTTGTTATCAGAACTAACATACCAGAAAGTAGCAATGTGCTACCGATGAGATGCTAAACTCCCTGGAACAAAAAAAAATAATGTTTTGATTAAGCACAATAAGACAATTTTTTTAACTGACGTTTTTTATAGCTCTTGTACAGAAATCTTTTGCAAAATCTGTGTGCTGAGAAAAGGGTATGTTAAAAATAATTGCTGTAACTGTAAACTAGATGTCCAAGACATTTTTCTATTGTAGGAGCTTTGAATTATCACATATCGAGTAACATGAAAAGGTCATTCCATTTTCAGCTTGAATGGTTAGTTGTGCAGTTGTGATATCAATCCAAAATTGGCCAAAATATGGTAAACGTAGAGGGTCCGTTCCTGTGTTTTCAGCTTCAAAATGGGTGTGTAAGATCAATAGTTTACTACATTTGTGCATACATGCATCCCCCCCCATCTCCACCATGCAAACATCTCTGCTAGCATTTTCTTTCTGTCCTAAAAGTCTGGAGGGAAATCATTCAAAAAGATCATTACAATGAACATTTGTAATAACAAAAAGCATAACTGGTGAGTAGTTCCTTAGAAAC
>NW_015231021.1:0-759 GCF_001447785.1 Gekko japonicus | reverse complement strand
TGCAGCTTTGTTTAAGTTGTATTGTAGATATCAGGGTTGTAGCATACAAAGGGAAGACCTTTCAAGGAAAAGGCAACGGGTCATATTTAAGCCTGCAGTTAATTATTTATTTCATTCATGCAGAAGCAGTTTTCTCCTCTTTTGCAAAACCTTGCTTTTGATTTTGGATCTGTTCCTCAGGCTCACTTCTTGTGCGCCAAGTTTAGATAACTTTTTGAGGGCGAGAGGCCCTATTTGGGAAACTTTTATGTACCTCACCAGCACACATAATGTCCCTAGTAGTAGGACAAATAGCAGGTTCCCAGGGCCATTTTGGATCAGAAAAACAGGCAAAGGTGAAAAGCTGCAGCCGTGTCTTCTTGAGTTCCATGGCTGTAATCTGAATTGGGTCCACATGCACCCAGGAGGCAGAGGGTCCCGGAACAAGACTGCCAGCAACACCTGGGAACTTACCCAGGCAAACTGTATCATGGTGTTTCACCCCGAGAAAGACAGGACAGAAGCCCTTGGCTAGCTGAGGTGGCTGGTTCTGTTTAGGAAAATGACACTAGAAGCAGTGATTGCTGAATTCCGTAATGATGTTGAGATAATTTTTAAGGATCAGTTTCTAATCACCGCAAAGGCACACTTCATCAGGATTCAGCCCCAGAAACCTGTCTTAATGGTTAGGGAACAGGTCTTCAGTATATAAAGTGGGTGGATGGATGGAAAGTGCTGTCAAATTGGAGTGGACTTATGGTGACCCCTCATGGGGTTTTC
>NW_015231020.1:0-759 GCF_001447785.1 Gekko japonicus | reverse complement strand
AAAAAATTGCCAGAAGGACAGTATAGTGTCAGTATAATTACACAATTAAAGACAATGTAATAAGGACACTTTTTAATCCAATTAAAAATAGTGGAAACAAAGATTATAATATAAAAACATCAAATGATGCAATGGAACTAGGCTGCAGGGTTAAGGACAACACATGCCAGGCAGTGTGATTAGGCAGTGACAGTGTCATGGACTACCTAATGTATGGATGCAATAGTGAGTCAGGTTATTAGTGGAAGAACACCTGCTGCGTGTGTCGTTCCATATACTTACAGAAGGAGGGAATGATATTCTTGTTGCATGCATTTTTGATAGGAAATAGTATCTCTGCCGCAAATACCATGCCCTAAATTGGGTCCACCTCTACGTTGTTGCTGAGCCTTGGCACCTTGTGTCTGCTTCCTGCGTACTTTTCTGTTTTCATTTGCAGCAGAAAACATCTTCCTTTTAATTGACTGTGATATCTTTGTTTGGCTTTGTAATCTGTGCTTTTCAAGGCTTTTTAGTGAACCAGGAATGCAAATAGTTGGAATAATCTTTCTTGTTCTAAGATAAAAGCCCTAGAACTTATTATGTAGCATTACATCCAGTGAACAGGTTTTATTACTTTTTTAATGGGTTCTCATTTTTCTCTAGTTAGACAAGAAACAACTGCATAGGTAGCTTGTTAGAATAACACAGGAAAATGTTCTTGTAAGCCTGAAAGTTGATCTGTTAAAATTACGCTTCTTCTGTGAGGTACTCTTGTTT
>NW_015231019.1:0-759 GCF_001447785.1 Gekko japonicus | reverse complement strand
AAGGAGCTTCAAAATCTTTTTGCAGCAGGCCTATGAGTATGTAGTAACCCATGTGGGACTGCACAGCTACCACAACAATGAGAAGTGTTATTCCTGGTGTTTTGGCAGAATATTAGCATGCCAGCTTCAACTATGGCTACCCATAGCTTTCGAAGTGAAAAGAAATGGCTCCAGCTGGAATGATTCAAGATGCTGCTAAAGTGCTTTATTTATGCCATTGACAGCTATGAATGCTACTGCAAGCCACAGAGGCACATGTACACTGGCATAACCAAGTGATGTGACCTGGCAGTCGACAGGGTGCCTAGTGTTATATTTGAGCATTATGGGCAAGCATCCATTTGCCAATTGAGTTGAAATCCAGCGGCTTTCTGGCACAAGTTTCATTCGGAAACAATTGGGGATGTGTGCCTACTGTTCTGGGCAGCCCCAAAGGCAAGTAAATGAAAGTTTGGCTGGAACCTTAAGGGGCTGTGACTGGAAAGGATAGGACCATCTGGAGAAATGTTCAAGAGGGGGAGAAATGGCCCAGTGCTATTGAGATGAATTCTTCAGAAGAAAGTGTCTCAAGTGGATACAGTTCTTGAGAGGGGATAATACATTAGTTGCATAATAATCTTCAATATTTACTATTTCTTCAAAAGACCATTTATAAAAGGATCTCATCTTCACCGCTCTCAGATGGAGTTTCTATATACACCAGTACACTTTTTATATTTTTAATCTGTGTCCTATGTAGAGAAGATTACGCTGGGAACA
>NW_015231018.1:0-759 GCF_001447785.1 Gekko japonicus | reverse complement strand
CTTTCTTTCTTTCTTTCTTTCTTTCCAAGCAAACGCACATTACCAGCAAATGAAGATACAGTTCTCATATAATAATTTGTATGTGTGCTAGATGCCGAATTTATTCTGGGGAAGCGTGAGCCGTGTAATTCACAGTGAAAGTGTTGCCAACCAAACCCAGCTGATACATTCAAGGCTTTATTTAAAAGCCGGCTTGTAGAAAACTTGGCTGTGTGAATTAAGCATTCCTTGCAATAAAAATGCTTTTTTTTCCCCTGCATTGTTTATAGCCCCCTTTCCGCCATTACTACTGTGGCAAAGTGTAAAATGTATTTGAGTCCAGAGAAATAGGGTATCTTGGCACAGCGGCTAAGTAGATTTCCTATTCACTGAACAGATAAATGAAGCCCAAGCAATGTGTTAGAGAAAAAGCTGCTATGACTGCGACTCCCTTGCGTCCTGATATCCTCCACAGGAAATAGTCTATCACAGGTACTCACTGTCAAATCCAGTTTCCAGCTGAAATGCAGAGGCCCCCCAACGTGCATTTGAATGCAGCCTCTTCATTCCGTCCTCCAGCCAATCGGGTTTCTCTTTTTGTATGTAAAAAAACGAAATGGAAATACCCAGGCCCGAAACAGTCATTCCTTTCACAGCGAGTGGCTGATAGTGCCCTGGCAACGAAACAGAAATAAATACAACTACGATCGTGTGCATAAAGATTCCCCCCCCCCATTAAAAATATACTAAGTATCCTTTAGCAAAACAAGGAAGCTTTTT
>NW_015231017.1:0-759 GCF_001447785.1 Gekko japonicus | reverse complement strand
AAGAAAATCAGAGGGAACATTGGTGTGGACACCACAGAAAATTGGCTTCCCCCCCTAGTAGCTGGGGTTATTTGGTCGGATTGAAGCAAGGTTAAGAGTGCAAGTTACTGTGGGCAAAACGAAATTCCAGTTTGCTGAAGGTGCCCATGTTACAGTAGCACAGGGAACTGGCTTGATTTCCCTGCTCAGTCGGGAGGAGGGAGGGAGCAGAGAAGCTCCGCAACTCGCCAGCATTCTGCGCATCACAAGCTTCAGCTTCTTTGAGAATTCCGAACGGCACCTTTGATGTGACAGAACCCGGCCTTCTGTATTGATCCCCCCCACCACCCCCAATTTGTTCTGTTTCCTCAGGTCTGGAATATGAAGACGACAGAATGCTGCAACACCTTCAAATCGCTCGGCAGCACCGCTGGGACAGACATCACCGTGAACGGCGTGATTCTGCTGCCTAAAAACCCAGAGCACTTTGTCGTATGCAACCGATCCAATACCGTGGTCATTATGAACATGCAGGGACAAGTACGTGTTTGGAGGCCAGCGACTTCGAAATGGTGGTGGTGGGGGGATTCCCTGGTTTTAGTGGGTGTGTGTGGGGGGGACATTCCGTGATCGGCGGATCGGAGCCAGATTTTCCACCTTTGCTCTTCTCCCTGAACTGTAAGCCGGCTTGGAAATGGTTGTGACTAAGTATGGTGCTGGTTTAACATCTGGCTGCTACGGCTGATTGATCTGGGATTCAGAATCATACTAGTAAACCAT
>NW_015231016.1:0-759 GCF_001447785.1 Gekko japonicus | reverse complement strand
AGCTGGGGGAGGGGGTGGGAACCTTACACAGGAGCTGGAGAATTTCCAGCCTGGCTACCCAAAACTCTTTTAACTGTGGACACCAGAAACTGAATCTGGGACCTTCTGTATGCCCTTAACCTATGGCCTCTGTTCTTGTACTGTTCAAAATAACTGGAACCTACAATAACACATGCATGGCAGCAGTCGAAACCTGCGTCCAAGGTCCCAACTCCGAGAACCCATTTTCCTTAGATCTTGTTAATGTTGGGAAGTAGCAAAATCTTCCAAGCACCCATAAACATTGACCTTCCTCATGTGTCTTCTTGCATAGCTATGCACAATTTATCCAGACTTCAAGTCAATTAATTTCTTTACTGACCACTCTCTCCCCCCCTTCCTTCTGTCCATCTTCCTTCCCAACAGGAGAACTTTCATAGAAAGGCAGCAGGAAAAGAAGTTCGACTTGCTCTGCTTCAAAGACAGTTTGATTACATGGGAGCTGTGTTGCTTGATTGGACTCCTGTTTAAAGCCTCAGCTCCCTGTGGATTGACACCAAGCTGTAATGAACAGCATGGATTCTTCCTCCAGAGCTGATCAGACACAGAGATCAAAAAGTTTAATCAAATTGGGTGGGGAAAAACTCAAGCTTTTACATGGTTAACTCCCATACTAGTTCCACCCACCTTCATTAGGTAGAAGAACTTGGGTCTCTCTTGTGCAAGTAAATGTTTCACCTAATGCAATCAGGATACAAATTGCTCTTTCTTTCTTTCTTT
>NW_015231015.1:0-766 GCF_001447785.1 Gekko japonicus | reverse complement strand
GCTCTGACAGAAACTGCTCTTTTTCACGCTCTTATCAGAGCTATGGCTCTTATCAGAACTACGGCTTGCTCAAGGCCATCCAGCCAGGTGCAAGTGGAGGAGTAGGGAATCAAACCCGGTTCTCCCAGATTAGAGTCCCCGCACTTAACCACTACACCAAACTGGCTCTCATAAAAGGGAGAGGGAAACGTATGCCACCTTCAGTACCTTGGAAGGCCAGGAAGACTATTCCTCTGTCCTGCCCAGTTTCATAACTTGCCCTTCTTGGCTTCACATTACACATGCACCAGCATAAACCACGGCAGACACCATCCATGCCAGACTCCAAACATTTCTCTTTCTGTGCTTATCCATGGTCTGCATCTCACACAAAACCAGCATTAGCACTGGAAAATAAAAGGGCAGGAACTTGCTCCAGATGGGGAAAGCGAGCGTGCCAGCCTCAGTTAGCAGCATGATATCTGGACCTGACCCTTGTCTTCAAAGAAAAAAAAAATCATCTGTGCACAGCCTTAATTGCACCATAGGCATCTTCCATGCAGCAGGTGCTCGTGTCCTGTTCCAAGGCTGGCTTCCCATTCCCTCTCCGCTTAGGACCCTTTTCCAGATGCCTGCTGTACGAGCACAGACGAATGGGCCACAACACTTCAATGTGTGGGTGCTGAGTCATATTTTTGAATACTCCTCTGTGACTAAAGCGTCCTGAAAATAGTAGCCAATCAAGTCAGGGAGTTATCTGAAGCACATCCTTCTTGCTAATGGGCTA
>NW_015231014.1:0-759 GCF_001447785.1 Gekko japonicus | reverse complement strand
CCTGCAATGGGGCTTTGATCTCCTGTGAGAGGGTTTGATCTTTCCTCATGCTCTCTTAACACCACAGATTTTTTAAAGAGAATTTTATGTTTCTGAACCCTTACCTAAACAAATGTATTTATTTATTTGGATTGCTAGTCCATTCCATCTGTATGGCTTGGGCAGGATACTAGTTAAAAGCACAGAGAACATGTCCCTACCTTCCAAATCAAGCACACAAGAAATGTATTCATTAAAATTTTCATCTCTCTGGACTTTTGACCATGGCTGCCAAAGGTCAGCTCAAATTAAAAGATCTTACAACAACAGAGTAGGAAGAACCCACTTGGGTTGAATGAGTCCTTCAGCAGATCCAGTGGGAGGAGGGCTTGGTGCCCTCTTTGACTTATCCCAAGACATCGCCTTTAATCTCATGATGTGCTCAGACAGATGTTGGGAATAGCAACAGTCATAATTTATTCATCTGTTTTCTCTTGTGTATTGAGCCAGCTGAGCCAAAGGGAGGGGGGAGGGTAGAACCCCTGAGATGTTTGTTTAATGAGGGTCAGCTTTAACAAACAGATTCAGGTTTTTCTAAAGATGACGCAATTATTGTTTCACTTTCTGAGGATATCTATTGGAAACGAGTCAGATTGTAGAACATCAGAGACGTACGATTCTACTGTCATACTGTTTGGCATCGCTCATAATCACATTGTAATCACTCTTTCTGTTTGGCATGGGATAGGGATAGCTTGAATGGGTTGGGATGGACTTTTT
>NW_015231013.1:0-759 GCF_001447785.1 Gekko japonicus | reverse complement strand
TATGCCCACACCTTTGTCTTATTTTGCCAGTCATGACTTACTTTGTCCAGATATCATTTATTCTTCGGACTATATCTTCTCTTCATCTCTGTTCTGCCACGCAGCTCAAGAACCTATTTCAGGTTCCTCTTCTCATGTGAACCAACAGAGACAACAGCTCCTTCTAGATTTTACCAGATGGTTTCCTGGTGAATATTCCAGATTTCACTTTTGTTCTCTCTCTTATCCAGGACAAGTTTATCCCAGCCCATCCATCTCAGTGACACCCAGCAAAGGCCTCACTGTGAGGGGATATGCCACAATCTGGTGTGAGAGTGAAAACCCCAACACAACAGAATTCATACTACACAAAGAAATAAATTCACATATTTATCCTTTGGGAGCCACGGGAGAATCCAGGGCTCAGTTTCCCATTGTTAATGCCAGCCAATCAGATGCCGGGATCTATTGGTGTCAATATTGCGTGTCTAATCAAAGCTGCTCGAATTTCAGTGATAAAGTATCCATCAATGTAAAAGGTAAGGGTGACTTTTCATGTTATTCTTTGTAAGCAGTTTTTCCATTTTCCATATCTGAAAATCGAACAGGAAGTCAGCACAGACCAAGAGACATTTCTACTGTTCCTTTGTTAGGATAACAGCCCTGAATGTTCAGTTGGTTTCTGTCAATGTGAGCCACGGTTTAGGAAGGAGCTCCCTGATAGTGGGGGATCTCTCTGTGGATTGTCCACCAGTGCTTGGAGAAGATAACAGGTGCATG
>NW_015231012.1:0-759 GCF_001447785.1 Gekko japonicus | reverse complement strand
CACTACACCAAACTGGCTCTCAGAAAAAGTGATTTAAACATTTAAGAAGACCTACCACTACTTTGGGGAGTTCCTTGTAAATCTGCTTCACAAAATCCAGGAAATGATGAATCTGAGGAACAGGGGAAAGAAAACACTTGCTGGCGGAAAAGTGGGAAGCTGTGCTGTTTGAAGACCTTTTCATGAGCAATGTCACGGGAACAGAGCTGGCATCTGAATGCGACTTCAAAAAGCCCCAAGAGGCTCAGCGTAACCCAGTGGATTTTTAAACTTTTTATCTGACAACAGCAGGTGCCCGTGTTGTACCACAACCCTATATTTCCAAACATTCAGACAGTGGGGGAGGGCTGCTGTTCAAGAAACTCGAGGCCAACATCCAACCTCCACCCCACCCTGTGGGAACTTGTGGCAGGGTCCCACATTAACTTCATCTGAAAACACACAATAATGATAATGCACCAAAAAAGCAGGGATTTCATACTACTAACTCTGTATTTAGTATTTATTTGTTCTATAGTTTCATACACTGCCTCGTCTCCTCCGATTTACGATGGTTAACAAAGTAACTCCAGCTAGCAAGGATGCGATGCATCACGACTGCAAGATGCACAAATTGAAAAGCACACAGACTTAAAAATAGGAAGACTACAGATTTTCACACGTGCTGAATAATCCACTTCCAATGCACTTTAGCAAGAGTTTTCAGGCAGACATTGCCATTTCACACAATTAAATCCAGTTGCAAAGTGCACTGAAAGT
>NW_015231011.1:0-759 GCF_001447785.1 Gekko japonicus | reverse complement strand
GCTCACCTGCAAGAATAATTTCTCTTACAGCAAAGTTTATAAGGTCTTTTTGCGGAGTTTTAAAAATGGTCTTTGATTGCTGTTTGGAGCATATATATTCCCAATAATAATTTGTTATTGATAAGGCTGAGCTAGAGGGTACTGCCCTTTTGGTGTCACCCTTCTGGTGTCACCTGTGGTGCATACCTGCGACATAGCCACAGGCTGCAACCACAACAAATAGAAGAAGCCCTGGAAGAGCACTCATCTGAAGTTGTCTGGGTAGACCATTTGTTGCCTTCCTCCTTCTGCTGCTAAATGCCGGGTGTGGGGAGGCATGACTCTGCACAGACATTCCTAAGTGAGCCAAGATGAAGGCGTTCAGCAGTTCAGGTGTTCTCCCCTCTGAGTTCTACTATCACTTCCCAGATTAGTTAAGGCTGCTGCTGCACGAAATAAAAGGAGCTCTGGAAGAGCATGCCTCTGAAGCCATCCAGGTAGAGCATTTGTCGTCTTTGTCCTTCCGCCTCTAAATACTGGGTAGGGGGAAGCTTCAGTCTGTGCATGCATCCTTAGGTGAACCAATATGAACTAGCTCCTTGCTCAGTGGTTCAGTTTTTTGTCCTTGCCAGGTTCTCCTGCTGCTTTCCCATTGTGAAATATATATTTTTCCTATGGCATACTCTAGGAATATTTTCTTTGAATAGGAACTGGTCCCCAACAGATGTATTTGTTACATAAAATGTGATTTGCTGGTCCTGAAGCTGTTGGACTCCCCCC
>NW_015231010.1:0-759 GCF_001447785.1 Gekko japonicus | reverse complement strand
GTGCTGAGGCCCTTCTTTCCCCATGCCTCCTTTCCTTCATATATCATACACTACCGCCACTACTCTTGCATTGTATCCCAGTCATTAGACACTTTCCTGGCTGTAATATTTTAAGAATGAATGATGAACAATATGTTACTTCCATAGCAGACCTTGCAAAGTTTCCTATAACTGAAAACCTGACAAAGAATTACCATCTTTCAAAATAGCCACACTGAAGGAAAGGAACTGGGGCAGATGGATAGCTTTTTATATTGGAAAGAATGACATGCATTACCCATCCTGCAACTCAAAGAATGCTCTTCTAGTCTAGCGATGGTCATATCCAGCTGCTCTGTACCACTAAAAATATAATCTTGCCACAAGGAACTACTCTTTGTTTGCACAAAGCCAGCTATTTCCAACTACTGTTGTTACTGCTGCTATATAGTTTGCGGGAAGGAGATAATCAAAAACATGCCGTGCCTAAAACATCACTTACAGCAGTTTAAAGGCATTACAAAGAGAAATATTAAAGCCCTTATCCAGGGCCACCTCTAGACTGTTCCAGGGAATGAGCATCTTCAGCACCCACCCCCTCTGTTTCTACAAAATTTAAATGCCTTTTTATAGTGACATTTAAAACCCACTTCAATGCATAACCTATATGCATGATTTATCCCAGTCATGCACGATGATACATTTGCATACTAGGATCTATAAATCTATGTTCATTTGTGCCACGTATAAGCAAATAAACACAGATTTCTTTCCTCTACG
>NW_015231009.1:0-759 GCF_001447785.1 Gekko japonicus | reverse complement strand
TGACCCCATGGACAAGATCTCGCCAGGCATTAGGTAATAAATAATATGTATCCATCTATGAAATAGTAGCAGCCAGAAACTAGTACCCTAACCAGACTAGGGTCTTTTGAAGAGAAATTTTCATTTGATGTGTTGTAGAGCACTGATTCTTCTGCAGTAGCTCTTTATAGAACCATACACGGGTTAAATTTGTAACTGTTGGGTGGGAATGGCTCCCATGAATCAGCTAGAGACTAATCCCTTGTTCGGAGATTACATACTCTGCAGCTCCTTGGTATTTTTATATTTTTCTTGACACCCTTTAAAAAAAGCAGATTCTTCTGTCCTAATGTTAGTGAGCTGGCCTCACATTTCCCCTAAATCTACAGTCCTGTAAATAAAAATATCAGATCCTATCCTCAGTTAGCTGCACTAAGTTCCTCACATTTTACTTTCTGACAGTCATCTAAGTGTAAGATATGGATTTCCAGATCCTTTATATGGTTGCAGATTTTATTTGAGGGCAACATCCAGCTTAATAAAAACTTCATCTATTCATCTGTCAGAGTGCTCCTGCAAACAAAAAATTCACAGTAGGAGACAACTCAGAGAGCTTTCCAGGCAGTCAGCATGGTTCCTCAATTTATGATGCCTGGAACTTAGCAGAAACACTTGAAATCTCACAAGAGTCCAGCAAAGTACTATTACTTTCCAAATTGCAGACATAATGGTTTTGGTAAAACACCTTAATGCAGAGGTGTCGAACTCATCTGTTACGAG
>NW_015231008.1:0-759 GCF_001447785.1 Gekko japonicus | reverse complement strand
TCGACTCTCTCCACCCCATGCATCATTTTCTAAACCTCCGTCATGTTCCCCTCTAGCCTGCAGATCTTAAAGTCCGGAGAGAGGCTCGGATAGGTCAAGGCCGTCTCTGCGACAAGCCCAGGCCACGTAGGGCTTTGAAGGTGGAAACTGGGCTCTGAAACAAACTGGCCCCCCAGTGAGAAGGATTCAAAACCCCTGTGATCCTTTTCAAGGCCCCCTTCACTTCTTTGTTCCTAAGGCTGTAGATCAAGGGGTTCAACATGGGGGTGACCACCCCATACAGCATGCTCACCAGTCTATCCTGGTCTGGATGGTGACTGGAAGAAGGACGTATGTAAGTGAAGATGGTGGTCCCATAGAAGAGGCCCACCACCACGAGGTGGGAGGCGCAGGTCGAGAAGGCTTTGCGCTTTCCCTCGGCCGAGCGAATCCTGAGGATGGTGGAGATGATGTAGACGTAGGAGACCAACGTGACCAGGAAAGCCCCCACCCCAAAAATGCCCCCAACAATAAGGACAACCATCTCGGCCAAGTAGGTCGAAGCACAAGAGAGAGCAAGGACGGGTGGGATGTCACAATAATACTGATTGACTCGATTGGACTTGCAATAAGGTAGGATGAAGGTCAGCACCGTATGGAGCAAGGAGTTGAGGAACCCGGTGGTCCAGGTGCCGGCAACCATCTGAAGACAGAGCTTCTTGCTCATGATGACCGTGTATCGCAAGGGGTTGCAGATGGCCACGTAGCGATCGTAGGCCA
>NW_015231007.1:0-760 GCF_001447785.1 Gekko japonicus | reverse complement strand
CTCTCCCATTTGCTCTGTTGCTTTTAAAGTTTGCTAAACTTTGACCGATTGTTGACAGTTGTTGTTTAATGCCAGTGATCTCGTCCAGCAGGGGGCGCAGGGAATCAGCCAAGAGCTTTGAGAGCTCAGTGACCTCATCAGTTCGAGGACTGGCCACAAGTTTCGGTTTCAACAGCTTTTCTTTCTCTGGTTTCTTCCCCGCCATCTTTTTGGATTTGTTTACTTTTTGCAAAAGTTGCTAAAGTCTCTGATATTCGCCCAAACGCTTTTCTGCGCTCTGATAAGTCTCTTATAACAGTTTTAATTGCTTAATTTTTCGCTCCCCCCTCTTCCCATCCGTGTATCGTCTTTGCGTTTGGGAGGAACCCCTCCCCCGCTCGCTTTCCTGTCACTTTCCTGCGCTCTGGTAAGTCTCTTATAGCAGTTTTAATTGCTTAATTTTTTGCTCCCCCCTCTTCCCGTCCGTGTATCGTCTTTGCGTTTGGGAGGACCTCCCCCGCTCGCTTTCCCGTCGCTCTTGGGGGGGGGAGCTTCTTTTTATATCTCCATGCTCGCTTCAACCTGACTCACAGTTCGTTGTTGGCCATTTGGCCTTGCTCAGCCTCATTTATTTCGCCCGATCAGCAATGTTTGTCCCGGTCAGAAGCACTCGTACCATGTGGTCACTCAGCGGCAGGACCTTCGGGGCGGAGGAGTGCCTCAATTCTCTGGCTTTCTGCCATCGAAGAGGTCACCAATGCTATGCTGGGGATTATTAGGA
>NW_015231006.1:0-759 GCF_001447785.1 Gekko japonicus | reverse complement strand
CACATTCATCAACGGGAGTGGCTATGAACCAACATTCTGTCTCTGGCCACTGCTTCCATAGTAGTGTGCGTTCTCATGTGCAAACCAGACATACTAAGCACAATGTTTTGTTTGTACTCAGTGCATGTGTTTTTTAATCTTTCCATGCATTCTGCAATAAACATTTGTACTTCATTATTTGCTTTTATCGCTCAACCTTTGTAGGTTCCTGTCTTGTTTGCATCAGCCGTGATTCTTCCAGTGACTATAATTACATAACTAGGATGCCTCTCTGGTGTCCCCACTTCGCAATCTGTTGTGTGGTTACCAGGGAGAGAAGGAACCCAGGGGATCTTACATGGCTAACTCCGGTAGCAGTGACACCTGTGAGAAGTTGCAGATCTCCCTATGCTTGAAGGCCTGGTCCTTGACCCACAGATGTGCAGGCATCTTGTACCCTGAGAGAGGATCGGTTGTTGTGATATGAAGCTGCCCTAAATCCTTTGGTTGGTTCTGTTTTGTGACATCCCCTTCTCTCTGCACTCGCAGATCAACAGTAGGCTTTTTAGCTTTGCATTCATCTTCTAGAGGGGATTCCGCTGGCAGGCAAACAGGCTCCAGACACAAGTAATTATTACTGTGACTGCTCAACTGGAAATATCCAATTATTGTCAATTTAGAATATTTGTTTAAATTAAAGCTATGTTTACACTGCCCCAGGGTAAATTGTTTCAACAGAAAACCAGGCCCATGCAGCATCACTTCCTTTCATTCCTTTTT
>NW_015231005.1:0-759 GCF_001447785.1 Gekko japonicus | reverse complement strand
GGTCTTAAATGTGCCACTGGACTTTAAACCTGTTCTGTCTGGTACCAGTATAACAGCAAATATGCATGGACAGAAGAGGCATGAAGTTATTTGCAAGCCAAGATGTGATCTCCTCAACAAACTGGTAGGTAGAAAATGTAACAAACGTTGTGACCAAAATAAATAAAGTTTTAACATCATCAAGGCTTCAGTTCATGTGTATACATTGAATGTGCAGTGTGCTATGTGCGGGGAATCTGGTGGAGTTATATCATAGCCTCCTGATTACATCTCCTTTTCTGCCCCCCCCCCGGAAGTGAATAGCTATTTATTCTTTGCATTTATTTGGGATATTTTTAATCTGCCCAACCTTGAAGAAACTCAAGGAAGTGTACCACCCCAGCCCAAAGTCTCCCAACAAGTTTTATGTGAGAGTAGGGATTTGGACCCAGGTCTCTCAGACCCTTATCCTAGCCTCAGATCCAAGTCCATTCAGATTTGCCCACAATGGAAGGTGCTCTTCTGTTTTGTTCCTTGCCATTGTTCAGGTTCATTCAGTTGTTTGGCTTGTGGATCTTGTTTGTGTGATGGAGGAGAGAGCATAGTCTGTTCATAAACATGAGATAAAGACTGAGGTGAGGGAGTCTGTGCTTAGGACTAAGCATGCACAAACCCAGTTCACATGCTTTTACTCTCCCTCCACACTACTGAGGAAGAAGAATTGTGCAACTTGGGCCCACATTCCTAGAGATCATACTCACATTCTACAACCACACAAGG
>NW_015231004.1:0-759 GCF_001447785.1 Gekko japonicus | reverse complement strand
GACTGTACTGGCTCAATATTTGTAATTTGCCTTGAATTCCTGTGAGAAAGGCAGGCTAGAAATAACATAAATAAAATAAATATGTCAAGCATGCCGGGTGGCTCATTTGCTGGAGAGATGAGCTGTCTTGACTGATGTGGTATTTGCATGGCAAGCAGGGAATGCTACCTTGGGGGGGTGGGACTGCAAAATTCAAGAAGCCTCATATACCATCCTCCCAAGTAGGAATTCTGACACAAAATGGTTGTTGCAGGAGCCCATGGATGGTGCCCACTGGTTCAAAAAGGTTGAGGAGTAGGGACCCTTGCCATTCAAATAACCCAGGTTTAAGTATTCTGGCTTTCCCTGAGGGAATCCTAGAAATTTAGTTATAGAGAGTAGGCTGATACTAAGCAGGTCTACTCAGAAACATCCCATTGTAGTGAACAGTGCTTCCTCCCAGGAAAGTGTTCTTACTGTTGCATCCTAAGGACAGTTAATGGAGAATTTTTAGCAGCCTCACAGATTTACAGTTCTCTGAGCTCATAGGAGAAGCCATGACAATTAAAGTCACCCACAAAGGGACTAAAATGGACCAGTCCAGAGGCTCAGATGAGTCAAGAATAGCACTGGGAGAGTCAGGAAGCAAGCAGACCCTCAACTTAGGTAGGTGACTGAGCTAGAGGAATTGCGTACAAGCTTCTCCCAAGTGGAATATATCAGTCCAATGTCACAGTTGCTTTTATTCTTTTCTTACTTTGGAGAAATTCCCAGTGACAT
>NW_015231003.1:0-759 GCF_001447785.1 Gekko japonicus | reverse complement strand
AGGAAGGAAGGAAGGAAGGAGACACAGACAGTTGTGCTCTTCTAGTGTTAGTTCAGCGCTTTCCATTTATAATCCCATCCACTAATCCTTCGTGGTCACATCCCACAGGCCTGAAATCCAGAATGCTGATGGCAACTCCCAGTGCCACGGCCTTGCGAACGACAAAACGGAAGACGTGGATGAGGAAGAGGAAGAACTGGAAGAGGAAGACGACGACAGCCTGACGGGGAAATCACAGGATGAGACGGCGTCTCCAACAACAGAGCCCCAAGGAGGGTATGAGGATGAGGAAGACGAAGAGGCTGCATCCCTTACCATGAGTTTTGACCGCACCCGAAGGTAGGCTTGGACTGCCACCGTAGGTGAGAGGAAATGCCAGCTTTTCCTGCCCCTCGTTGGCAAGGCATGGGGTGACCACGAATCATCCATTTGGCGCGGCTATTGCATCAACCCCAGAAATGCCATTTCTCCTCTAGCAAACTCTCTCTTGAGCTGTGGGGGCAGGTGGTGCCACAGAACGGTCATACCTCACACCGACCTACGCAGGCAACAGGGAAACTTGAGATGCCTCGTTGCACATGTGGTACATCCAAGGTAGCTGGTGGTCATTGGTGTCCTGCACATGTACCCGAGCATCTGAGGCCTCCCTGTATCTCCCTGGCTTGGATAGTATCCAGTCGGTTGCCCTCTCTCTCTTCGGTAAGTAATGTGAACTAGGGAGAATCACGGAGAGGACACTGTCCAAGTCAAGAGGTGTGC
>NW_015231002.1:0-759 GCF_001447785.1 Gekko japonicus | reverse complement strand
AAAAAAAAAACACCTCAGCATCACCACTTTCACGAATATCGCTTTCAAACATGAAACCTGCACCAACATTACACAGAAGACCTACAGAGATAACACTGGCATGTTATGTTTATGGTCAGCTGCACCTGTTTGCAAGTGAGGAGTCTGCCTCCTTCTCGAAGGGAGAGTTACAGTTCCATCCTGAGCAGACTTACCCTTGGGCCTAGAAGGACGTAGCTCTGCTTAGGACAGAACCGTTAATCACTTTCTAATTGAGGACTCTGTGATCTAACTCTGCTTAGGATGGCACAGTTAATCTCTTTTTAATTTAAAGTTCTAACCTAATAGTAGCTCTGACAATAACTTCCTTGGAATCCTGGAGCTGAGCGTTCGGTGCAAACTTCCTGACCTGTAAAATGGGAATAAGATGCACTCGCTTCTCTACCTTGTGGATGTTGTCATTAATTAATGTCTTGGAAGCACTCTGAAGATGTGAAGCACTGTTATAAGCGCTAAGGAATATTATTTACTACTTGAAAAGCCATCAGAATATAAGCAAAGAGGTGAGCAATTTGAGGCCACTTAACCCTGAATCAAGCAGCACACTCCACATTTTCTTTTCAACGGGTTTCCATTTCTTAAGGATACCAGCACCAGCTAAATGCTCAGCTCTCAGATTCCATGGACTACATGAAGCCAAGGGCAAGAGAATGAAATCCCATACAAGTGCATGCTGGACAGCAAGCATCAAATGTGTCTTGTATACATAAAGGAAGTAAA
>NW_015231001.1:0-759 GCF_001447785.1 Gekko japonicus | reverse complement strand
AACTTAGGTTTTCAGTCAGATCAAATACTCTTGACTTGCAAGTAAACCTCATGGAGTTCAACAGTGTTTCCAAAGAAGTGCAAGTCTTGAAGCTGCATGGAGACTTGCTAGGTGAAGCTTTAGAAACAGGCACTACCTACATATCTCAACTTGGAACACATCTTAGAAAAATGTTTTCTTGCTCCAACGGTGACTTTCCTTGGGGACAGATCCACCCCATTCCCAACACAATTTCAAAATGGGGTCCTACCTCTGCAGCTGATGCCAACGTTGGAGGAAGGCTCAAGATTCTTTTTTGAGGCTCAGCAGTTTCCCAAGATCAAAGAAAATGGGGGGGGGTGGAATATTTTTCCAGATGAAGGGGGGGAGGGGTCTCCAACTATGTATGTAAAAACATGATTTCCGCCTTGGAAGGGAGTCCCTTGTAGAAACAAATATGTGTCCTTTTTCTTAAGTGCTCTTACTGGCCTGATCCTTTGCATATTTACTCTTGAGTAAGCCCCACTGAGTCCCCAGTGGGGCTTATTTATATTTTTAGCATTTGCAGATTTGGTCTGCTACTCTTTATGAAGGACTTTATCCCTGTTTGTAGCAACAGGGTCAAAATGACAGTGCCCTCTCCGAGGACGATCTCCGTGAAGTTTCTCTTTGGGTGTGTGTGTATATATCTCCTGAGTGGAGTTTGTTATCTGTGCCACTTGGTGGTGCATGTGCGTGTATGTGTGTCTCTCTTCTCACCGCCCCCCCCCCCCCCCCCAA
>NW_015231000.1:0-759 GCF_001447785.1 Gekko japonicus | reverse complement strand
TAGGGTGCCAAAAAAACTTGGGCCAGCCTTGGGTGGGTCACCATACCCAGTACATTTAGACTTTCCTGTCACCATATTGAAAAGGTTGGAAATTGCTGACCTGGTGCATTTTCAGCCCTCCTCAGGCTGTTTTTGTGTGTGTGTGTGTGTGTTTTGAGGGAGAGATTTTTCTATAGGTTATATTTTTCTCCATCCACGACAAGTCCCCCAAGTAGACAAAGACACCTACTTTGTCTATTGGGAGCCTGTTTTTGCCGAGTTCATTGCCCATTCAAATGGATAATAATTTGTTACATTTCAATATGTCTCCCTCCCCGCTTTCCCCATTTAATATACTTTAGGGGAGCTGAAAACTTCAGCTCCACTAGACCGTGAGAAGATCCCTGTTTACAACCTGATGGCCAGGGCAACTGATGGAGGGGGCAGATTCTGCCAGTCCGAACTTCGTCTCATCCTGGAGGACGTCAACGATAATCCCCCAGCCTTTTCCTCTGATCATTACACAGCATGCGTCTACGAGAACACGGCCACCAAAGCCCTGCTAACAAGAGTCCAAGCCAATGACCCTGATGTTGGTAAGTCGATAAGACTGCTAAGAATCGTAGCTGCGACTGCTTCTTAAGCAGATGGAATTGGGCAAGATCCATTCTTCCCTTCCCTTCTCCTTTCATTTTCCCTTCTAGTTTCTGTGGGCTTTCTTACTGAAACAAAGGTGGCTTACAAAACTTGGACTTCAAATTATCCAAGCCTGGAGGTGAA
>NW_015230999.1:0-759 GCF_001447785.1 Gekko japonicus | reverse complement strand
TTATCTGAAGGCATGTTCAGTTATTACATTTTGATACTCCAATATCACAGAATGGCTGAGCATACTACCCACAATTCTCCTGATATGTGCGATTGTCTTTTCATGTGAATAGGGACATCCCAGATTCAGTTCGTATAAATGCTTCCCTAACACAAATTTTGGGTTCCTGGTCACGCATACTGAACCTGCAATATACATGTGTTGTTCTGGTTGCACAAAAAAGTGACCACATAGTGCAATCTCCTTTTAAATGCAGGTTGGTTACCAAGATTGCAACAAGGAACAGGGCTTGAAGGTTTCCCCCCACTTCCTCCAATCTCTTCAATGGACTCTCTGTCGATCTCAGGGGCCTGGCATCTGCCCCCCTTGCATCCTGGAGTCCTCCATGCATGATAAGACTCAGGAATGATACAGAATCCCCATTTCCCCCCCTTTCATGTGAAAGACACTTACAACGATATATGTAGCCTGTTTTCAAATGATAGGGCATAAAGTACTCCCACTCCCTTTTGATTTCATTGACTATATAGCACTTCTTTTCTGTCCTCATAAATTTTCTAGGAACAATTTCCTGTGCTTGAGGGCCTAACGAGATGTGATGACAGCCGGGCCCCCACGTCTTTGAATGTGGGTTACATGTTCGGTGAGATTTGGAGGACTCAGAAGAGTGCTAAAATATTCATGCGTTGTGTGGGTGAGGGAATATGTCCCTGTGTCTAGCCTTGTCATGTTGCATTGTAGTGAAACTGTGGCAATGCA
>NW_015230998.1:0-759 GCF_001447785.1 Gekko japonicus | reverse complement strand
TCCTGAGGGAACTGGTTTCTGTAGTGTGGGGATCCGCTGGGAGATCTCCAGTCTCCACCTGGAGGCTGGCGACCCTCAGTCCATCTTCCTACTGCTGAACTGTCTCTCGTTTATCCCTTTGATGTAGTTTGGCGTCATGGTTAGGAGCGCGGTCTCGAATCCCAGGGGCAGCGGAGAAGCCTTGTTAAATGCGCTACAGCTCCTGGTACACTCTGTCCCGCGATATTATGAGGCGCTCATTTTTTTTTAATCTCCTCTTCAAACTTGCCACAGTTAATTTGGCCGTCCTTGTCAAGACGGCCATAAATAACACTCTCCCCGTTGTGCTTTAGAAGCCGAATTAGTCCAGTGATCTTGGCTGTAACATTCCAGAAAAACAGAGTTGACAAAATTAAACCTGGGGAAGACTGCCATGTACGACAGGAAGAGATACCTTTACGGCTGCCCGAGGAGAAAAAACCGAGATGTGCTGACAGGACAGAAGACGTTTTTATGGATGCTGAAGACGTTGACCTTCGATATTACGGGAGACAAGATCGCTGCGCTGGCGTCTCCTCCGCTCTCCTCTTTGACCCATTAAAGGAAAGAGTCCCACCTGGAACCAGACCTATAGCGGGTGAGAGGCATAAACGAAAACCCCGCCGATGAAAAACCAGAGGGATAAAAACTGACCTTCAGACTCAAGGCACGAGAACCAGAATGTGTAGCAGAAATCTCAAAGCATGTACGTAAGGGCCATCAAGTTGCAACTGACTTATG
>NW_015230997.1:0-759 GCF_001447785.1 Gekko japonicus | reverse complement strand
GGTCAAAGAACAGATTTTGGGTAATGGTGAAAGGAGAGGCAGGTACATTCTAAAATGTAGCAAATCAGTCTGAAATAGGATAGGCCAAGCTTAGGTTCACTAACCAGATCTTTGCTAAATTCGTAATAGTGCAATAAAATACTTTAACATGAACCACGTTGTGAATTTGCACTGGGTCCCCTTTGGGGAGACAACTGGAGTGTTACCAAATTCATATATAGCCCACCTATCTCATTGGAGCTCAAGGCGGGTTTGACATATGCAAGGCAATTCAGCCAGGCAGCAAGTAAAAATGAGAAAACACGAACTACCTTAGCAGAGAGATCACGGCGAGAGCGCAATTGGGGAAACTGTATTAATTTTGAAAGCAAGGATTTTTTTATCTGGAACTAAGGAGTAAAAAAACTCCCTGCCTTCCTAGACTTATGAGACTCCATCCACCCCACCCAGTTGTTTCCCCCTTCCTGGATGCTGGATGGATGCCAACAGCACTGTTTGTTCAAAATCCTCACCTTTCCTGTTCCGCACAGGTTTCCTCTTTAGGGTGGGAATTTAGAGCATAGAAGATATGCGAGCGTTTGGGGGGAAAGTAAAACATTGGAAGAGGATTCTTTTGTATGTGTAGATCGACCCAGAACCCAGCTTCTGGTTAAAATAAGTTAAAGGTTTAGGAAGAGGAGGGTGGACTCCTTATTAAAACCAAAGAGACTATTTGCCGAGAAAAGTGAGCGCTACATGTTATAAGAAATCCTGCCTTTT
>NW_015230996.1:0-759 GCF_001447785.1 Gekko japonicus | reverse complement strand
TCAATTATAATCATAGAGGCTTCTTGGGGCACCACAAATAGACACTGTGGGTCCAGAACCAGTGTTTGGATCAGGCACCAACGTATGATGAAAGGGACAGTCCCAGGAATTTGTATGGTTTGGGGTGGTCCAAAGCTTTTGTGGGGTACATGTACCCTCAGTTTCTTTATTCGCAGTTCTCCTGTGGGTACCCTGCTTTGGAGCAATTAGCACAAACTCTAGGCGTTGAAACATGGAACACCACAGGTCCCCTCAAAGGGTAGATTCCCCTGAATTATGTGGTTTGTTTTGTGGTGGGTGAAAAGCTTGCTTTTGTGTGCAGAGCTTTTAAAGTATCATCAGTATTTGTGTTCCGAACTGTGAATAAGGAACTGGAAAAGGCAAATAGCAAAATGGGAACCAACTTCCACCTCCTACATCTTTGGAACTTTCACTCTCTGGATCACCTCCTCTGCGATGTCAGCAAGAGGCCCATCGGTGGCTCTCTTCCAAGTGATGCTCTGATCATCTTTTGGGGCAGGAGCATGTCACACCTGCAAGTGTTCACAGAAGGAGAGTAGCTCTCAAAGCAGAGTGCACTTGTTTACTCAATATAGCCTTTTGACTCAGTTTACCAACGCAGGAATCCAAAGGACCAAGTTGCAAAAATACCTCACCCTTCTGTCTTTCTAATAACACCTTGTAAGATCCTGCTGTACAAGGGACCTTCAAACTTATGGAGGATCTGGGACTTTGAGAAAGGGAAGTGGGCACCATTGG
>NW_015230995.1:0-759 GCF_001447785.1 Gekko japonicus | reverse complement strand
AGGCATATCTTGCCAATGAAAGAGGTGACGGACTTACTTTTTAAAAATGAAGGCTGGGAATTCAGAGAGCCTGATGGACAGATTGTTATAACGTTATAACACTGTAACAATACGTCAGCTGGTGATTTTGTTTAAAACCCTCTAGTGGTTGAGAGTGAGAAATGGCTGCCATGGGGTTGTTGATGACAATGGGACCAGGAAAATGGTGTTGGTGACAATGGGACCAGGAAAATGCAGACTTCCCCATCCACATGGGTGCCACCCCAGCTTGGCTGTGATCTTTCTCAAAACTTAGGAGCAAAACAGGCTTGGTAAAGCTCACAGGGAAAGAAGGGGGGAAGCACCACAATTCTGCGGGGAAGCTGGGGGGGGGGCCTGTTCCCCAATAGCATCGATGCTGCATCAAACAAACCGCGCGTGAGTGACCTGCATGGACTGCTCTCCGAGGTCTCAAGCAGGGAAACATCTCCAACTCTTGAGATGTTTCAGCTTAACCTGGGATCTGCTTTATACACAAGGCAGAGCACAGGAACACGTGGAGCCACCTCATACCAAGTCAGACCATGGGTCCACGGAGCCTCGTATCATCTTCTGTGATGGACAGTGGCTCTCCAGGGACTCACCTGACACTTGCTACCTGAGATCCGGATTTCCGATCAGTGGCCTCTGTCTTCATATCCCTATTCATTTCAAAGAATGGTATGGAATTATGCATCAGCCCTTCCATTGTCTTCTCTAGCATTGTTTCTTTTTCTTTGG
>NW_015230994.1:0-759 GCF_001447785.1 Gekko japonicus | reverse complement strand
TCCTCCTCCTCCTCTTCTTCTTTTTGCCAGGAGAAGACCTACTGAGTCACGATTGAGCAGATTACCTTGTTAGAAAAGAGATCATGTAAGCAAGTGAAAATCCTTATAATCGCCCACCCATCTGGGAGAATGAGCCTTTTCAATTAATAAAAACCCTGCAAAAAACGAAGACTAGAAAGGTCATTCTAACAAGGAATGCAGATTTCCATGGCTAACCAGAAGTTCAGCTGCATTTCTGCCTCTGCTGTTGCTGCTTGCCTCTTTGGCCTTTAATCCTGCATCATCCATCTGTGCCGGAGGAGCAACTAGAAGCTGGAAAGCATAATACAGACTCTTGGTTCTGTCTCTGCAACGACAGCAATAGAATCTCCAGGATAAAGAGCTGTAGATCTTGGATTGTAAAATGATGGATGCCCACGGCTGAGAGTCTAATGAAAGTCTCAGGCCTCGTTTGTTTTTTTAAAAATCCAGTAAAGAATCCTCTTGGAAGGAAACAAGCAGGGGATTTTATTTATTTATTTATTCATTCCAAGATGGAAAGGATTGCCAGAGCGTATCAGAGCCAATCGTCCACCCGCTTTAATACCCTGTTTCTCTTTATGTTTCTAGCGGGCATCAAACCCTCCGATGTCGACATTCACCTGGAGTTAAACGTGATGCCCATACGTAGACTGAAAGGCAGCTACCTTGCGTATTATCTGGAGAGGGGAGAAGATGAAAAAGTACATCTTCTCTCCCTGCTTTTGATTCCATGTGTCA
>NW_015230993.1:0-759 GCF_001447785.1 Gekko japonicus | reverse complement strand
GACCACTGGTCCATCAAGGCCAGTATTGTTACCAATAACAGTAGAAGAGTGCAGCATTTTTAGGACATGAACAGTGCTATCTGAAGTAGTTACATCATTTTAAGCCTATTGACCTCAATGGAATTTAGAAGAATGTACACTCTGCTTACACACTGCAAATCCTGTAACTAACAGAGCGGGATAGATATTAACACTCACCCAAACTACAGGGTTGCCTTCATTATTCTGCAAGACAAAGGGGGGGAAATATTATTCCAGAACTGGTATTTCTGCAACAAGCTGATCTAAATAGGTGATTTCCAAGCTATTAGACATTCTTGGAGATACTCATGCATGTATCAAATGGGGGGGGGGGGGGAGAATCTAAAAGATACTTCCTTTTTCCTGGGTGTTGTGGAATAGGACAAGAAAGCCGTACCAAGCATCAGGCCCTAGCTAGTAAGTGGGCTGCTACATTTTACACCAGTTGAAGTTTATGGCTGGTCTTCAAGGACAAGTCTTAGGAAAAGATGTCTGGCTGGTAACTTGAGAGATGAGTCATGGATATGAACTATGCTGTTGAAGACTAGTGGCATGATAAGGTGTAAAATACCCACTAGGCTCCCAGAAACGGCTCTCCTGCATTAGGCAGAGGGCTTTCAAATGCTACAACTATGGCCTATGACAAGCTGCCCAATCAAGTCAAAGGATGGTGAATCAATGAGATTGTGCCGATTTCTCATGTGTAGGTCCATAGTTGCCAACCTCCAGGTGGGGCCT
>NW_015230992.1:0-759 GCF_001447785.1 Gekko japonicus | reverse complement strand
GTTGATGTCTGCCCACCATCGTAAACTTTCCTTCACACTGGTGGGAACCAGTAAGTTGATCACCTTCCTTTGTGTGATGCTGTGCTGATGTGGTCGTAGAAACATTTGCAAGGCTCTCGCATGCATCCGGCCCCATTGTATCATATCTATGCTCGCAATCATGAGTCCCAAGAGACTGGCCAGTTCCATCAAGGTTGATGAAGTGCTGTTGAACACTCGTGTCGCAATGGATTTGATCTTTTGCGCCTTGGGGGTTGGTAAGAACAGTGCGGATTATCTGGTGTCGATCAGCGCTCCTAAGTGCTCCACCCGTCGGGTTGGCTGGAGGTAACTCTTTTCCCTGTTTATCAGGAAGCCATGACTGCAGAGACAGCGAATAGTCCTCTCGGTATTGACGATAGACTCCTGATGCGAAGACGCCCGGACCAAGAGGTCGTCGAGGTACGGATGCACGTGGATGCCGAGTGTCCTGAGATAACTGACTGGATTGACGATCAGCTTGGTGAATAGTCGTGGCGCTGTTGAAAGGCCAAAAGGTAACGCCCGGTATTGGTAGTGCTGCCCATAGATGCAGAAACGGAGGAATCTTTTGTGCGCTGGATGTATGGGCACATGCAGATACGCTTCCGTCAGGTCGATGGAGGTGAGAAATTCGTTGGGCGCCAGTGAGTCCACAATAGACCTCAGCGTTTCCATCCGGAATTTCCGGAGGCGAATGAATCTGTTTAAGAATTTTAAGTCCAGGATGGCCCTCCAATC
>NW_015230991.1:0-759 GCF_001447785.1 Gekko japonicus | reverse complement strand
CTCTTGCGGATAAAAGCCTCCCGTGTGACCGAGGCCATAAATAATGTCATAGCTTGCCACACTCATGTCCTCTCAGTGCACCCATATGATTAATGAATCACAATTCAAATTAAGCAATATTCCGAGTAGTTCTCCATCTACGCAGCAGGAGGACTTTAGCAGTCCAAATAGCTCCTGTTGTGGAATGTTCATAATTTATCAGGCTGCTGGGTTTGCTTATTCCCCAGAGGCGCACACAACTGACAATCAGCTACATTTAATGAGTTGTCTTTGCACCTGTTTAGTTGATGGCCCTCATAAACTGGTTGTATCCATCATGTTAGTGGGTGTGAGTGGATTAAACTGCAGTTTTCAATTGTAATGCAAGAACATGGGAAATGTTTGCAATCTAATTTTGGAACACATTAGGAACCCACTTGGCTTTGGGAGTCAGGTGGGCAAAACAGGTGAGGCCAATATATTAGAGGGAGAAGTCATGCCGCTTCCCAAACAGGACGAAGACAACCAAGGGAACTACCTGTGTTGATTGTTAGTGCTTTTCTTTTCCGTCAGATGGGCTGGGCAGAGAGGGAGGGAAGTGGGGACCACCATGAGAAAGCAGCATGGGCAGGTGTACATGCAAACTAGTTGCAATGCAATTTAGATTGATTTCAACAATAGTGTACCAGTTAGTGTGTCAGAGGCTGGGATCTGGGTGTTCCAGCTTCAAACTCCTGCACTGCCAAAATGGAAGAGGACATTGATGTGGTATATGATTAC
>NW_015230990.1:0-759 GCF_001447785.1 Gekko japonicus | reverse complement strand
AGAGGTCAACTTCCCATCTGAAATGTTAAGTGCCTTTTTGCCCGCACAGTACCTTGTATGCAAAACCAGTTCCCACAAAGCATGCAAGAACACACACGTGCGCTCCTGCCTATGAGAAAAGTCCAGGCAAGGTACTGGATGGCATCCCGTATTTATGCTTCTCTTTTTTTTAAACGCAAAGCTCATTCAGTATAAGATTTGCAGCTTTATTAGTTCCAAGTTGTTGTTGTTGGAATTATAGGCAGTTAGCACAGAAAAGAAGAGACGGAACGTGTGTGCTTTTGGATTTTTATGGCAATCTTTTAGAGACGATCAGGACGCCTTCAATGTCAAACCTCAGCAACTTTATCCTTTGTGGGACAAATAATTAAACCACAGCAGGGTCCCCACTGCAACTCGGGCAGTGCTCTGTGCAGTACTCAGCCTCCTGGTTAGTATAATTCTGGTTCTGCGATCCGCATGCCAGAGGAAGCAAAGGAGCTCTGCCTAGACCTTTCAGGGAAGTGAGCTAGAGTGTCTCCCAGATTTACGGCATTACCAACACCTGCCTTTTGGAACTGTGCAATAACCAAAAGCCATACTTTGAATTTGGACTGAGGTATGAAAGAGTGAATGGATTTCTATACAGTCACTTGATCTGGACACTTTTGATTTTTTTTTAGCAGCAGTTTCCAACATATTTTCTTGTTTCTCTCTATGGCCAGGGGAAACTTGATTTTTAAAAATTGAAATTTGTGTGTGTCCCCCCCCCCCGTCTAC
>NW_015230989.1:0-789 GCF_001447785.1 Gekko japonicus | reverse complement strand
TGTATCCGTCTCTGCAAGACCCGGCCATCATTATAATCCAAGTTGCATCCAACCGCTTTAGAGGCTGTTCTGTCCAAAATGGGTTCCAAGCAAAAAAATAAAATAAATCCATTTCACTTAGAGTCTCAGAGGGGAAAAAAAACTGGAACACCGCTGATCAGAGGTGTGCCCGGCACACACAAGCAGAGGGTGTGCAGCCACACCACGCAAACAAAATCATTGGCACCAGCTATCGGGTTGAGTATCCTGAAGCTGCGGTTGAGTATCCTGAAGCTGCAACTACAGCATAAAGCTTGTGGAAGTGATAAGCTGGCTACTTCAGGTGGAAAGAAGGAGCTCACGTGACCACAGGTTTGTTCATTCAGAAAAAAATCCCTTCACAGAGAAAGCGCGGGAGTTATAGGAACCTAAGAAGAGCCCTGCTGGATCAGACCAGTGGTTCATCTAGTCCAGCATCCTGTCTCACACAGTGGCCAACCAGTTCCTCTGGAGGGCCAACAGCAGGGCATGGAGGCCGAGGCCTTCATAAGAACACCAGAAGAGCCCTGCTGGATCAGACCAGTGGTTCATCTAGTCCAGCATCCTGTCTCACACAGTGGCCAACCAGTTCCTCTGGAGGGCCAACAGCAGGGCATGGAGGCCGAGGCCTTCATAAGAACACCAGAAGAGCCCTGCTGGATCAGACCAGTGGTTCATCTAGTCCAGCATCCTGTCTCACACAGTGGCCAGGGTGTGAATGTGTGTGGGAAGACAGAGAGAGAGAGAACCACCCCAGGATCCGAAGAGGAC
>NW_015230988.1:0-759 GCF_001447785.1 Gekko japonicus | reverse complement strand
GCAGTTAAATGTATCAAGCTAGTTGTTATAACTGAGGCGTGATCTATGGCTCCACAACGGTGAACCTGTTGATGGTAGCCAGTGATCTGACCCCGTCTTCCCCCCTCCCCTGTGACTGTTTCTTTAGAATAAGCTCTGATTGGTTCCCCAGCCCACAGCATGTGGAGTCTTACTCAAGAGTTTTCCTGGGTGTGATGCTGAGAACGAGAAGGCCGGTTTCGTCCGGATGGAAGGGTTCTCTGCCTCCATGGCTCTGTTTAACTCAATCAGCCTTTGTGTTTAAGCTGCCTGTTGCTCTGGCAGCATGGGATGTCAGGAGGTCGTTAGTTTCCTCTGCATCCTGCTAATCCAGCCAAATCAGAAGAGACAGATTTTGGCAAGCATCCTGCCATGTTAATTAACAGAGCAGCACTGTGTTTATAGGAAAGACTGGATTCCTGGAAAGATGGTAAAAGCGTGTCATAGTGCATGCCTGGAGCAGGGCTTCAGGATCATGCCTGCAGGCTCCATCCTGACCTCCATGTATTGATTTTTGCACAGATTCCTCTGTGCAGGCACCGTCTCAACTGTCTGTTTCTGCATATTTTTGGACTCCCACTCCCTGTTCATGCCAATTACACCCTGTATAATCTAAGCCAGGGATCCCCAGTGTGGTGCCTGGGGCTGTCATGGCACCTACCGACACCTTTCCTGGGTTTTTTTTAGAAAGTGGGTACAGCCAGGTAGCATTTTTGCCCATCAAGGGTCCCGTTCACACTA
>NW_015230987.1:0-759 GCF_001447785.1 Gekko japonicus | reverse complement strand
AGCTTTCGTGAATCACTGCTCACTCCTTCGGATAATTAGGATCAGTGTTCGAAGGGAGGGCAGGCGCTTGCTGCGATCTACAACACTCTGGTTCTTTTTTGGCTCTTAATTCTTAGCTCGGTGAGTGACATCAGGTCAGATCTGCTTCATTCTCTGAAGAAACAAGTTCTCGCTCGTGCGGCTCTGCAGCGCTAGCATCAAGATGAGAAGAGCGAACCGGCCGGCTTTCATCCCGCCCCGAGATTCAGGTGTCAGCAAGGTTCTGACATGAGTACCTTTGTTGCCAGCGATAAGTGGCAGATTGATTTCTGCTTTCATACTTCGAGTTATGTTTGGAGCCCTGACAATCAGGGGAGAAAAAAAAACCCCCTCACGCGTCTTGACTTGTGACGCAGGTATACAAATCTTTGAAGGTCACCACGGCAGCGGCAGCGGCGCTTTAATGTTGAAAGCCTTTGAGCCTTTGGAAAAACTATGAAAGGATTGTCGTAAGAAGGGGTGGTGGGAAGCAATTCACATCTCTAGCAAATCTGACAGTACGGAAAATGAAGTGTGAGATGCGAAATGAGCGGTTTGCAGAGTCACGGTTCGGTGCCTTCGAATATTCAGAGTCAAAGCGAGCCCTCTTTCAGACTTGGAAATACAGAAGATTTTTTATTCAGTGGTCACTGTCACTCTTCGCCTCTCCAATATCTCAGGAAACAGGTAGACACGGGGCTGAAATACCATGAATGGACCACCCACCTCTTACAACGTCTG
>NW_015230986.1:0-759 GCF_001447785.1 Gekko japonicus | reverse complement strand
CGTTCCTGCCCCAAAATAGCCCTGGCTGACTCTGTTGACAAGCCCTTGGCAATGGCAGTGTGAAGGGATTAATTTGTTCAGGGTTGGCAGAACTAGGTAGAAGTAGCTAGTGGTTGGTAAGAATAGGTAACATTGGCTAGTGACCCTCTTGAAATGTCCCCTTCATGTCCGCCTTTCTGGGTGGGGCTTGTTCCCGTCACCATCCCATTTGAATTTCACTTCCACTGTCAAGTGTACCCTTCAAAGCTCAATTCATTTTTAGCCTCTTGTTTTCTTGTCCTCAGTTCCCTAAACAGCAAGAAGAATGTTACACGCAGCCAAGATCGGGTTTGTGAGCCAAAACCTGAAATGTTTAAAAATAACCGACTGAGCAAACAACAGTCAGTTTCAGTGTGTTGTTGTAAAAGTCAGAGATGCACTGAAATCTGCACTCTATTTAATCCATTAACATTTAACATGCTGGATTTATCTAAGCAGACTAACGCATTGACTTGCTTAGGATGAGTTTAACAGCAGCAGCACTGGAACGGTTAAACATAAAAGGCTTTCGCCTTCATATGGAAGCAATATAAAACTTCTGCTTAGCCTGTGTTCCTGTCCTCAAGGAATGCTTTCAAATGTGCCCAGAACTGTCCGGCCAGAAGAACTCTTCTGTTATATAGACGTAAAGTTTCGTGGAACTCTGCCAGCGCTCGGCCCAGGAAACAATTCTCAGTGCTAGGACTGAGCTCTGGAATATGTGAAGGACTAAACAAAGGA
>NW_015230985.1:0-759 GCF_001447785.1 Gekko japonicus | reverse complement strand
ATAAAAGGAATGCTAATTCTGCAGTTATTAAGATTCCAAATTAAAAACCAAAAGTTTCATATCTCAAACTCTACCAGCTATCTCAGAGCAGAAGATGATCAAACTTTGGCCCAATATCCAAAGCCACTGCATGCTGGATTCTTTTTAACTTTCCATAATTTGCTACTGATCCCAAAGAACTTTAGTCAGAGTACTTTCAACAAGAGGGCTATCCTGGCTCAAATACTATTGACCTTCCCTGCCATTGGAATGAAGACAAAGCATCTCAGGCTTGGTGCAGAACACCCAGCCTTTATTAGTGTGAAACAATGATTCTTCTGTGTAATGTAAATAACATTTCATTCTCCTTGTTGCCAAGGAGAAAAACATGAGAAAACAATTATAGATTTGGTCTCAAGTGCTTGTTTGAATTGCCTCTTTTCAACACCTTTGGAATAAACTCAAAATTTTAATAGGGAACAGTTCCTTGTAAAACACTCTACTTGTAGGTTAATCGCAGAATCCACTAATTCATCATTGAGACATACCTGTTGCAATATTTTACAAGACTCTTACCAAGATCAATCAGCACTCACCTATAAATAATGCCTTTGCTGTGAAGAAACTGTAAACCACACAGTATTTCAGCTCCATAAAACCTGAAAGAGGGCAAAAGCACTTAAAAATAATAACAAAGGCCTAATTTGTACTAAGCCTATGAATGGCAGGATATTTGTGCTTTTTTTCAGTTACTTCTATAACACTCATTTCTGCTGTAAC
>NW_015230984.1:0-759 GCF_001447785.1 Gekko japonicus | reverse complement strand
TTCAGTTGCCAAGCCAAAATGTGCTAAAATTGAATAAAGAAAGTAGTGTTGATTTAGAGAGTCATGTAATAACAACTGTTTACAGAGAACATGGTTTGCCCCAAATTCTCTCCTTTCAGAAGAGTTTTGCATACAGTTACGTCATTCAGAGACCACAGAGGAAATCAAGCCAGTAAATTATAATTACATTTCCTCATTTCTAAATGCCCCTTGCAAGAGAAGGACAAGCCATTAAGTGGCCCAAAAGAGGGTAAGGATTAGAATTCCCCCCTATTCACTCCTGTAGCACTGATTTCTTCCCAAATAATAGATGAGAAGGAACAAAGGAAATTATTCTTAACCTCAGCATTTTTGCTTTCCCCCTGATCAAATGAGACAAATTCAGGGGAAAGAATGTCACTCATTGTGGCCATCAGTTATTCCTACCCATGGTGATTTAATTCTCCTGCCATTTTTTGGCTTTTTTCAGACATGTTTGGTTGCTGCTGTCTTGGTGGTACTTTTTTCCTGTTGCCTCATTAGTAAGCAGGTGACATAGTATCGTAGAGGACATCATAACATCAGTCAGATTTGACTGCAGTATTACATCACTGAGTACAACTGAAAGTGAGGCCAATGTAACTAAGTGAATATTTTTGGTGGGGAAACAATCGCCACAAAGTTGGGAGGCATTGCTTTGATCTTGTCCTGATGTTCATGAAAAATTGAATAGGTTCGGCTCCACTCTAGTATTAAATAACTGAAAACAATTGTGCAGAA
>NW_015230983.1:0-759 GCF_001447785.1 Gekko japonicus | reverse complement strand
GCTAGGTTGGCAGGACCCTTGCTTTAGGTGGCTCTTAATGAATAAAGCCCTGATGGGAATAAAGTAAATGAATAAATTTGGGGCACGGGGGTAAGACCAGCCCGAGCAGAGTTGCCACTTCTGACTTGGGAGATTCCTGAAAATTCCTGAAAATTTGGGGGTGGAGCTTGAGGAAGGCGGGGTTTGAGGAGGGACCTCAGCAGAGACGTGATGGAGTCCATCCCCCAAAGCATCCATTTTCTCCAGGAGAACTGCTCTCTGTAGTCTAAAGAACAGTTGTGATTCTAAGAGTTCTCCAGGCCCCTCCTGGAGGTTGAAAACCCTCGGCCCAAATGTTTTTAGTGCCCTTGGCCATCGGCCAGCCAGGACATGCCTCCCCCCCCCCAATGACCTGGGTGCACTGAGAGCAGCTGTACCCAAAGCCAAGTCTCCACTCCCTGATCAAGGCATACACAGACACGGGTGGAAGAGAAGACGCTGCTGCACTGGGAACCGGGAACTGGGAACTCTGCATGTGCAGAGATGGAAACTGCATCCTTTTTTCCCCCTCCGGCCTTCATGGAGGCAGGAAAGGCAGAGGAATTCAAGGGGAGAGGTGAAGCCATAGAAGCCCGTCTTTCTAAGAGAACCAGCATGGTGTAGTGGTTAAGAGCAGTGAACTCTACTCTGGAGAACTGGGTTTGATTCCCCACACCTCCTCCACATGAAGGCTTCTAGGTGACCTTGAGCCGGTCTTAGAAGAGAGAGGGAGAGAGAGGG
>NW_015230982.1:0-759 GCF_001447785.1 Gekko japonicus | reverse complement strand
CCACTTCTGCAATTTTAAAGAGGCTTAGCCTGTATGGTCAACTCCAGAGCTAGAAACTGAGGAGGTTCAAAACTGTGCAATTGAGAATGTAGGACACAAGGCTTCAAGGTGCAGTATATAGTAAGATGAGAAATTTTCCAGCAATCTGGTGGTAAAGAAGATGGAGACCTTTCTCCCAAAGTGGGTGGCCAGCAGTTATGCAGGCAAGACGAAGGAAGCAAGTTTTTGTATCAGTTTTCTTCACTGCACAAACGAAGGATGCAATTCAAGACTGCCTGTCTAGGTTCAAAGTGATTACTTCTTGACCTTAGAGAGGAAACAGACAACAACTACCTCTAGTGAGAACCACACTAAACAGGAAGTGGAGGAAAGGTACCTGTATCCACTGGTTTGTGGATTCAGACCTACAGTCGGGAATTTGGACCCACACTTGGCCATGCTAATCTAGATGGACTAGTAACAATTGATATGGAGTTCCTTGCAAAACCATCTTTCTGGAAGCACCTTCACTTGGAAGGAAGGTCCACTGAAACCTGTGGTACCAACTTTTTACTGGTAGGTGTATTTTGAATTAGAGTGCCAAGATCCCAAACAATGTGCCTGGCTTACCAGGACATAGTATGATTGTATAGGGAAGGCTTTGCTTGTAACAGGACATGGATCAGGCAAACGTAGCTTACAGAAAACAGGAAGGGAAGCGATCTGCACAAACATTAAGCACCTAAGGAAAAACAAAGATAGGGATGGGTAAGAGAACAA
>NW_015230981.1:0-759 GCF_001447785.1 Gekko japonicus | reverse complement strand
TGACCCTGCTTAGCTTCCAAGACCTGGCTCCTCTGGGCTATTCAGGCTGTATCATTGTGACCACAAAAAAATATAGAACTATGCACATCTCAGAACAGGGTGCCAGGTTGCAAGCTCTCTAGAACTCTTTGTCAGGCTGGATGCCCAATTAAAAGAAAAATGGGGGAAAAGAAAAGGGAATGGGGTGGGAGGGGAGGGGAGAATGGTGCATGGTGGCGAAGCCCAAAATCTGCTGTTGTGTTTTTTAAAAAGGAAAACACAGTTTGCTGCAGGCTGAATGGGATTACCTTTAGAAGGCGTGGAATCCTAGACAGCTTTTCAAGTTGCACCCAGTCAGCTGGAACAAAGTAGAACCAAATGGCATTCTCATCGCATGTATATGTAAGGTGGTGATTAGTCAAATGTCTCTCCAGCGCTAAATTAGTCAAATGCCTCTCTAGTACACAGAAGTCTACTGTAAGTCAGAGAGGAAAAGAAAAATGTGGTGGCCTTTATATCAGCATTGACTAGAGATGAATTTAAGGACCTGTTTTACTGGGTAAAGAGTCGATGGGATTTTAATAGTGGTTTTTCTTTTCTCTGGCTTTTTGATTTCTTTTCATTCACATGAAGTGACCTTCAATGGCCCAAGTGCATAGGGCTCCCACCTCTGGGAGGGGAAATACCTGGAGGTTTTTGGGGTGGAGCCTTGGGAGGGCGGGATTTAGAGAGAGGAGGGGCTTCAGCCGGATATGATGCCATGGAGTCCTCCCTCCAAAG
>NW_015230980.1:0-759 GCF_001447785.1 Gekko japonicus | reverse complement strand
CATTTCAATCAATGAAAATTAGGACTGTTTAAATTTTGCTGATAGTGAACTAAAGAGATCAGCAAGACCTTTGGAGTACATTTGTCAGAAGAGCTACAAAACTCAGAAAATGACAGCGTGAACTATGCAACAGTTCAGATGTGATCAAGGTACCAAGTTCTAGGAATGTTGTTTTACTTTCTGCAGTATGAATATCTACTGGGAAAGGAACTTGCATGTAATATGAGGTGTTCTGTAAAGGGACTTCTTTTACTATGCCAACAGTGCCTTCTACTGGATCCTGAAAAAACTGTCCAGTTTTACAGAACATAATGTTGTGGTGAAGAAATATAAACAATTTCAATTAAAAGAATATGTTAATGGATTTCAGGATGACTTCATAGCAAGAATAGCAGAGATTGCATTTGGAAATTTCTTACCCCCAAATCTTTTCCACCTGAGAAGGCCTACGAGGGAAAGAACGGTTTTGTTTAGCAAAGGCAGTCATGGCAGAGATATATGCCAAAATTCAAACTTTCAGAATCCAAAGTCACCTTTCACAACCCTGAACTCTTTTCAAATTATACTTTAGAAATTCCTCTCTAACCCACAATTCTTACTCCCTTTTAAAATATATCAATAACACACAGAGATTCATTTCTTAATTTGACTAGCTTGGGGCAGATGGGCAAATGAAAAGATGATGAATTTTTACACAGCAGTTTGAGACGGAGAACTTACTATAAGCTTCTCCTGCAGGCAGGCAGGCAGGCAGGCAGG
>NW_015230979.1:0-759 GCF_001447785.1 Gekko japonicus | reverse complement strand
TTTTTTGGCGGTTGACTGAATTTATTGAGCATTTCCATACATAATAAAGGAAAATGTAAGTTGCATCCTCTTCTGCCTCCACCCCAGCTGCTGAGTTTGGCCACCTGGCTTCTCCTTCCTTATATTCCCAGCTCAGTGTTGCTGCTGTAGTCTTCCTTTTATTCTAACCACTGTGGGGCTCGTATTGGGGGCTCTTCTGGCCCAGGATTTTCAGCGAAGATAAAGGTGCATATGCAGATTTCATGTTAGCATTTCAGCAGTTGTAAACATGACTTTTGTTTTCTTCTCTTTAAGTGCCAGGACCATATTAAAAGCTAGAAAGAAAAATGAGAGGGCTGCATGAGCAGCTGCCGTGTGTGAACCCACAGCAGAGATAATAACAGCCATACGACATCTTCACTGTTAATCCAGGGGCACATATTAGGAAAGTCAGTTCTTGCCTGAAGACAGTTCAGGAACGTGAAGAGCATACCTGTCTACATGCAACAGGTCTCATAATGCTTCTTAAAAGCCACTGTCCTCTGAGTCAATTCTCTTCCTCAGTAATTTCAGATGAGTTTTTACCCCTTCCTTAGGTGCAAAATTCCCTATCAAATGGACAGCGCCAGAAGCCATTAACTATGGTTCATTTACTATTAAGTCTGATGTGTGGTCCTTTGGAGTTCTTCTATATGAAATCATTACATATGGAAAAATTCCTTATCCAGGTATGTACCTTTTTATTCTCTTCTCTTTTTTATGTACTCTCATTCTACTTAG
>NW_015230978.1:0-759 GCF_001447785.1 Gekko japonicus | reverse complement strand
TCTGGCTTGCCTGGGCTATCCAGGTCAGAACCCATATTTAATTTTTAGTTTGATGTCCTGTAAGAGATGGGCCAGGAAATCTCCAAGGTTTTTCCAACTGATCCCTAAAAGGCTCGGTTCCCCAACTACTAGAAGGCTGAGACCAAATGATTCAGTCCACCCTGCTCTAGAAAACCCCTTATTGCAGCAAGCTTTAGGACCTAATTGCTTCTTAATTAAGCCAAGTGACAGCTTTATTTCCTGGAACCCATTTCCAGGGCTCAATTTTACTTCTATGTAAAATTAATATTTTGCACTTAGAAATAATAACACGCAACAGAGAGACTGATGGGACCGGGGTCGTATCTTTGCTCCCATTAAGGAAACGCTGGTGCTGTCGTTAGGACTTTCAGTGATCAGGACTCAATTTCCAGTGCTTGTTCTGCAGAAAACAAAGCATGAATCAATATAATTAAAAAGAGCTGTTCGGGCCGAATTAAGGGAGGATGATTATGTCAGCAGAATGCACCCTTCTGACTTCTATGTCAGGGCACATACACAAGATCACACACTTTCATATTCCAGGTTAATGCATCCAGCATAATGCCCCGTGTGTCTTCCATTCTGTAGTCAAAATCACTAGCTCTTATTACGGAATTACCATTCTGGGCTTCAACTTGCTTTGAGAGTAGAGGGAAGTGAGAGACGCCAGAATGATGGTGTGGTTACAGTACTGGACCAGGTTCCCTGAGGTCCATTGAGGACATCACCATTGGAGGC
>NW_015230977.1:0-759 GCF_001447785.1 Gekko japonicus | reverse complement strand
TTTTTTACACTTTTTCTGAAAGCCTGTTCATATTCCATGATTTTATATTCTCCGTATCAAAAAGTGAGGCAATCTGTGTTAGAAACTCACTGTCATCTGATTAGCTAACTATCAGTGAGGAAATGAGTGAGCTCCATGTTTGGCCATCATTGGAGAAGTGTAGTAAGAACGCTGCCGTGTTGTATGCTTATGTCCAAAGTCGAATTATCAGTATCCTGTTTGCAGAGGGGAGGGGATCTTGCAACAGATTGAGACCAAAATTCTAAAATACAAAACACCAAAGAGCCATTAAAGGCCTGATTTACCACACTAGAAGAAGTTTTAAAAATAGATTTTGGAATGCTGAAATTTAAAATGTAGACGTGACAAGTGTATGTAACACTTTTTATTTTTTCCTTCCACACATTTTTAAACTTTTCCCCTCTAATAATCTTTTCAGAGTTGGAAAACTTCAATTCAGACTTTGCCAATACTGATCCCCCATTTTTTTAAAAAAGAAGAATCTTCTATTACTTGCTGATGGTTTGGGTCTGATATTTTTAGTATCCCACAGTATGTTGAATACAGTACAAAATTCACATGGAAAAGAAGGGGGCGAGGACCTGACAATAGCCTACAGATAGACAGAGGAGAATTAGTTGTCATCAGAAAGTACATAAAAATGGAAGCTGTGGTGGTCTAGTCAGGGCTGGCAGGCAGGTAGAAGGAATACAGATTAGGAAAGAATACATTTCTGGCCAAATAGTGTTTTTTGGAACC
>NW_015230976.1:0-759 GCF_001447785.1 Gekko japonicus | reverse complement strand
GGGAGTAGGATGTGCCCACTAAGAAAGAGTTTGCCCTGAAGAAGGCAGGGAGAAAAGTGGGCAAGGCAGTAGGGGAAGAAGAAACAGTAAGAGCACAATAGCTGCATCCTCTCTTGGAGCACTTAAGATAATCCATTATGTATCAGACAGCTTAGCAACTTTAGCTTTGTAAGCATTTAACAGATCAAAGGAGCCCCTTACAGCTGGATACTATCACTATCTGAATGTTTAATACAAAAAGGATGACAGCATATTTATCTCACTTTTCTTCCAAGGGGCTCACACTGACATACGTGGCTTACTCTTCCTCTACTGAGCTAGGCTAGGCCAAGACCACTCAGTGAAGTTCATCATGGTCAGGTGAAGATCTGGACCCGGTTGTCTCTGCCCCTGGTCCAACACTCTAGCCACTCTGGCTTCTCTAGCTCCACCTCAGTTGGCCTCTAACATCCTTGAAACTTGGGTTTAATCAGTCTGTACTGAAAACGTTTTCTCTGTCGAACTGAGTGAAGCACAATGCAGTTGAGCCATAGATGTGGAAGGCTGCCTTCCCATGCCTCTTCATTTATGAAGCAGGCTCAGGCATTAAACATAACATCTTGAAGATCTGGAAATATTGAATGAAAACATAGCATGTGCACAACCTTCTTTTTCCTGAATTTATCCAGCCTTTGACAGTTTCCGTATGACCAAGCCATGCAAGTGAGCCAAAAATGTTGGAGGCTGTGTTTAAAAATGAAGCCAGAGCTACATTAGAAT
>NW_015230975.1:0-805 GCF_001447785.1 Gekko japonicus | reverse complement strand
CAAACTCATCCCACCAAGCCTGCTGGCATAATTCCCTGACTTTTATTTAAAATGTGTATGTTTAGATGTTTCGAGGCTAGTCTAATATAGGAGGGAGGACTCATGATATTCCTCTTTTTTTTTTTTTTACAAAAGACGTGGAAAATTGCAGCCTGGTGTAGTTGCTAAGAGCAGCAGGACTTTGATCTGGAGAACCGGGTTTGATTCCCCACTCCTCCACTTGCAGCCAGCTGGGTGGCCTTGGGTCAGTCACAGCTCTCCCAGAGCTCTCTCAGCCCCACCTGCCTCACAGGGTGTCTGTTGCGGGGAGAGGAAGGCAAGGCGATTGTAAGCCGCTCCGAGACTCTTCAGGTACTGAAGAGGAGGGTATGAAACCAACTCTTCTTCTCCTCCTCCCCCTTCCCTCCTCCTCCCTCCATTTTGCAGGAAGACCAGTTTTGGTGCAGTATATATGAACACATTAGATTGCTTAACGCTGAGTCAGACTATTTGTCTATCAAGGTCAGCACTGTCTACTCTGACTGGCAGCAGATCTCCAGGGAAATCTTTTTGTTGTTGTTGAGTCGCACAGTCGAGCCCGACTCTTCGCGACCCCATGGACAAGATCTCGCCAGGCCCTCCTGTCTTCCGCCGTCCTCTGAAGTTTGCTCAATTTCATGTTCGTTGCATCTATGACACTGTCTAACCATCTCATCCTTTGCCGTCCCCGTCTTCTTTGACCTTCAATCTTTCCCAGCATCAGGGTCTTACACATCACCTACTACCTGAGCCGTCCAACTGGAAATGCCAGGGATTGAACTGGAGA
>NW_015230974.1:0-759 GCF_001447785.1 Gekko japonicus | reverse complement strand
TAGCAGGAGTGCAGGGCCTACTAAGAATCCGCAGAACCAGGTAGCAACAGCTTAGTTAAGTTTTGTCAGGGTTGGGTTTTGTTTTGTTTTTTAAAAAAGGGGTGCCCGAACTCTCTGTTAGGAACAGCGTCCATTTTGAAGAAATATTATGGACTGTGTCATAATAAAAATGGACTATGCCTTAATAAAGTCTGACAGTGAATGGACTGTTGAGCTGCTAGGCTAAAGACATGGGAATGAAAGGTTCAACGAAAGGAGACTTAAGAGGCAATACCAGCTGCAATAGATAATCACCGGAGTTGAAGCCTCAACTGACGAGGGGCCCCGTGTTCTCAGCATTCGTCCTGTATGCTAAAACAAACGAGCAATAAACAGGATGACCTCGGTGGCCTGCCCAGACCATGTGTCTCCACTGTGATAAGCCCAACATCAGATGTTTACCCTACCCGAAGATTTATCACACATAGCAACAGGCACGTTCGCAATTCTGATGACTCGGCATGTGACCCCTGCCTCCGCTCAGGCACCTCCCTGGTAGTTAATCAATATAGTGCAAATTGGCCCCTTAACTGATCCTTGACCTTTGGGGTAGCGTCATCTGATGACATATGTGAGCACACCCCTCTCTCCCCGCCCTCGCAAGGAGGTTTAAAACATCGAGCACAGAATGATCAGCACCCCTTTCTTCTTCCCCCCTTGTCTTCGACCTCTGTCGTCTGCTTAACCTCTTTGGTCCCCCTTGCTATCCTCCTCCCCGAA
>NW_015230973.1:0-760 GCF_001447785.1 Gekko japonicus | reverse complement strand
CAAAAGAACATATCATATTGCAAAAACTGGATTACACAAATCAGAAAACAATGCAGCAAAAACAAGATAACCAATAAACTACAACCCTGTTTCCTTTATGAAAATATCTTCCTGAATGATTACATTTTAAAAGTAAATAACAAATACGTAAGAAGGAACAGAACATAGGTAAGGAGTAAGGAAGCGCCTCTTCATCTAGGATCTCACATCTCATAGACCTTCTGCATGTCCCAGTTTTGGAACCAGAGCATACAAGACTTCAGAGGTACAAGAGGATTTTAAAAACCTTGTTCATATAGTAGTGTCTAAATTAGACCCAACTCAAACCAATGTTTCTGCACACCTGCACCTCTAATTGGTTCTACCAGTCGCTGCAAACATGTGCATGGATATCAGTACTACTAGAGGCCATTATGGTGAATATTAGATCTTTGCACACCTTCCATTCCCCAGCTAGCAGTCCTCTTCTGCTAGGTGCATGTGACATGCCAAACATGTATCAAAGTGAGAGAGTGGCTATGGGTGATACACTCAGACCCCTCCCCCATTCACCCCAATGGTCCATTTATATTGTCTAGAGGCTTGCATACATACACTGATGAGGGAGAGTAAAAAATGGGCTTTTTTGAGTCCGTGGGAATCCTTGGTGCATGGGTCTTGCACTTGCAATGAATCAGATCATGCCAAAACATGACAGTTGACTATTTTCCTCCCCTTTTAGAGAAGAGAATAGAGAATAGATTGGATTTATACCCCGCCC
>NW_015230972.1:0-760 GCF_001447785.1 Gekko japonicus | reverse complement strand
AGTCCACATTCCTAACCACTACACCAAATATTAACATTAGTATGTACAAACGTTTATCCTCCAGGATGCCAAATACAATCAGGGCATAACCTTACAATTATTCTGTCAATATATATGTGGAGTTAATCTCATTCCTTTTGTATATGAATACATTCAGGGGTCTTCATCTAAAGTTCTTCTCAAATCCTTTTCCATGTTAACATTAAAAAAACCCACCTTTATTGCCCTTTGGTATTGTATCTAATAACGCATTTAATCCTGACAATTATTTTAAAAGTTTAAGGAGAACGAAAAATCTTCATAGCAAAGATACAATGAAGTATTGATGGAAGAAGGGTAGTGTCAACAGATAAAGCCAAAATTATACAGGAACAGTTGCTGGTCTTGACTAAAAAATTACAGGCAATGCTTTCTGCAAGCCAGAAACAGGGCTGGTTTTTGCTAAACGGGCCAAACAGGGAGTCCAGAGACTCAGAACAGAATGACCTTGCAGAAGAACAAAGAATGGAGGAGTAGCGGACTAATATGGCCTCTGGTAGATTAGAAATAGTACAATTAATAGATATAATATGTATCAGGGCCCAGATACGGGAAGCACCCGAACATCCAACTAAATACAGAAAGTGATGATTTAGTTCAAAAATGGGGTGTTTGGGGTCCAACAGATAGTGAGATGTATGCAGAACCTATTTTTTATGTTCTTCTGTTGTGATAAAGAGTAGCAAGAATGAACTCAGCTTTTTAAGAAGATACTTGAAGA
>NW_015230971.1:0-759 GCF_001447785.1 Gekko japonicus | reverse complement strand
AGGCATTGCTGTCTACCACACAGTTGCCCTTTGCATCGTTGCCCTTGAAGGTGTTCAGAGTCTACTGAGTATCCTGTTAATCCTATTGTCTCATTGGGCTGCACTCTCTTTATATAGCTGTTCTCATTAGATACTAAAATAATATTGTCTTATATTTTTGTCTCATGCCAAATGAATCGGGCTTAATTCAAAGACTAGCAGTGCAATTCAAAGCAGAGGTACACCCTTCTAAACCTATTAACTTTGGTGGGTTTAGAAGGGTATAATTTAGGATTGCATTGTAGAACTTCGAAACACTGCTGCATTAATATAACAATAAACATAAACCAATAATATTTGGCAGCCTAGACATATTCACTAGAGCACTAACTGCTCTGCATTGCTATCTGTGGTAGAAAATAATTCAGGATTTATATTCGAAAATCCCAGATTTGTTCATTGAAGCTTTGTCACAACATCAGAGCTTTATAGATATACTCATTTAAAGGCAAAAAGTAATAAAGTGACATATAATCTTGAACTGGTTACTGTCCCATGAAATTTCTGCTGTGCTTATGCCACTAAGTTTATATTTGTTTCATAGTGAACCTATTTTTGCTTAAATATATTACCAGACCTTGATTATTTTTTAGTCTTTTTTTCCACCAGCTTGCACTCATATATATTAGAATATGATTCAAATGACTGATGGTGTTCTGTATATTTTCTGAACATTAGAAGACAGATTCATATTTACACTGAGACTGGTATGGCATTCAA
>NW_015230970.1:0-760 GCF_001447785.1 Gekko japonicus | reverse complement strand
GGGGGGCTCAGTCGTGTCTCTTCCCCTCCTGGAACTTGTGCTTCCCAAACTTGTGGCCACCGTCCTTCTGAGAGGAGAACGGGCGCTGCGCGTGCCAGGGCTTCCGGCCCTTGAACTCGTGTGGGTGGTGCTTATAGTCCTGCTCCTGCCTGGGGTGGCGGCCCTCGCCTCTGCCGCGCCCCTCCTTGTGGCGCCCCTTCCCCTCGTCCTGCGGGTGCCGTTTGTGTTCCTTAAAGTGGGCCGGCTCGTGTTTCGGAGGGCGGCCCTTCCCTTCCTCCCGGTGAGGCTTCCGCCGCTCCTTCTCTGAGCCCTCCCGGCGATGGTGTTTGCCCAACGGGCGCTTCTCCTCTTTCTCCTCCTCCTCGTGTGCTTTGCGATCTTTGGGGGCCTTGTCTTTGGAGGACTTCTCTCTTCGACCGGCTTTTGCTTCTCCCCTCGTTTTCTCCCGGCTTTTTCGTGGTTCTGCCTTGGTTATGGGTTCCTCTGGCTCCTCCTCTTCCTCAGTTGGCTCCTCCTCTTCCTCGGTTGGCTCCTCCTCTTCCTCTTCTTCTACTTCTGTTGGCTCCTCCTCCTCCTCTTCTATTTCTACTGGTTCCAGTTCTTCCTCCTCCTCTTCCTCTGGCTCTGGCGGCTCATAGTCTTCTGGCCACCTCAGCCACCTCTCGTAAAACCACAGCTCTTCCTAGAAGAGAACACAGAAGAGCGTTCAGCACAAAGCTTCATGGTTGCCAGCTCTGGGTTGGAAAATGACTGGAGATTT
>NW_015230969.1:0-760 GCF_001447785.1 Gekko japonicus | reverse complement strand
ACAGTAGCAAACAATGAAACAAACAAACCATATGTATATAATATATGCAGTGGACAGTTCTGCTTTCATTGTATGAAACGGCTTAAGAACTGCCCACTTTTCCCAGCACCAAACTATCCAAGTAATCTTTGCTGCCTCTTTCCCATGTATATCCAAAAGCCCTTCTCCAACCTGCTGCTCTCTTTTTCAGTGTCTTCTTGATATCCCTCTCCATCTTATCAATCGGACACACACCACTGTAAATGTCCACGTTATAATTCCATAAAGCAGATTACTGGGTTGGATTTAGGTTGCTTGGTTTTATGGCATTGCCTAGTCTCTGGTTCTTTTTCCACCCCTCTTCCCTGCCTGAGAACTATTTTAAAAAAGAAGAAGAGGATGAAACTCTTGGTAAATGGCACTTGTACACATGAAGCACTGAGAAAGGGACAAAAAAAACCAGACTTCAGTGTTCTTCACTTTTTATTCCTTGTGGTCAACTACTTCAAAAAGTCTAGTGATGTTTTATAAAATCCACCCCCACACCCTTTATACCAGTAAAAATAAAAACGAAGAGTTGGATCCAGACAAAAAAAATTGGTAGCAGAATGGGACTTCCCCCTCCAAGTCCACTGATCTCCATGAAATGCTCTCAGGAGATAGGGGATCCTAATGAATGACATGAGGGAAGTATATAATTGATTGTATATTCTCTACAGTTTTAGAATTATGAAATCTGCTAGGAAGAAGGTTTCTCCTCAAAATGTGGAAATTATCTAGA
>NW_015230968.1:0-760 GCF_001447785.1 Gekko japonicus | reverse complement strand
GCCCCACTGTAACATCTGAAAAGGTTATCACATGACTGTCTAATGTGACCATTCTTGTGAAGGCATAAGAAATGTTCTGAGGAAGGTTTCTCAACTTCTCCTGAGATGGTCAAAAGAAACTGTCAAACATTTCTTCTTCTAATAAACTAATGTTTGTCCAGCTTACCCGGTTTGCAAAAAAAAGAGTTAAGGATTATTCAAATGAACATGTTGCAGCTATTTCGGCAAACAATAATTGTATACCAGGAGGATTTTCATATTAAAAGGTCACTAGACAATGAGGCAGATGTAATTAAATTGTTGGCAGCTAATTTAGTAAAATATTGATGCCAAATAGGCAATAGTTTGGAAAATTCTACATGGCACTTATTAGCCAAGAAATTCTCGCTAGTGGGACAGTCATTCCAAAAGTGCATATAAAATAATTTAGTGAGACCATCCAATTACAAGAGGAACTTTAAAATGTATTCATTGAACTATTATGTAAGTTTCACAATTCTAAATCAGGAGAAATGCTGCTTGACTGCGAAGCTAACAAACATTAATTGAACCACCCTAGAATCAGTATTAATTTATTCTGTCATTTGTCTTCTTTCACGTGGGCACGTTACCAAGTTTGTGGTAATGGCTGGGCATGGTGCACTGAGAGTGGGAAAGGCAGTCAGAAAGGGCTCAACAGACTCCTTCGTACATGTGCAGAGTTACTTTGGGGACAGGCTGTGGCTCAGTGAAAGAACCTCTGATTTGCATGCAGAAGGTC
>NW_015230967.1:0-760 GCF_001447785.1 Gekko japonicus | reverse complement strand
GCACATGTCCGGCTTTAAGAAAGAAGGAGGCTGAAGGCTGTAGGGCTTTACTGGCTGCAGCTCGAGCATGACGGTGCCTGAAGGGCCGGCTGGCTGGGACCGGGCCTTGTGAATGAGAATCCTCTCATTTTTCTTTGTCCTTCTTCTTGCCCTTTCTCTGATTTGTCAGCTCACTTAGTTTCTTGTCCAGGCGCCTCTGGAGGTGAGCTCTTTTGGCCGGGTCCACGGACCTGTCTTTCACTCCGCTCCCAGCATACAGAACGCCTTCCCTGCTGATTCTCTGCCGGGCGTGGGTTTTGGCCTTCTCCGCACACCCATGAATCTGTGGGAGATAAAGCCATCATCTTTAGTGGCAGAAACCAAACTGCCATGAAACATTCTGGCACAATACAAACGACTGGTACTCTTGGAGCCCTTCATCACACAGTCCTAAACCCGAATTGCACTTTGTCCTCCACAAAAAGCCAGAGGCTGATGGATGGCTCTCTTAATACAAAAACATGAAGGTCAACCCCCCCCCCAACCCACAAAGCAATTAAATCACCCTTTCTGACAGCTTAAGTATTTTCTTCACAAACTCTAAGAATGGAGGGAGACTGTCACTTTATCATCTGGGCACCTTCATCACTGTGGCTAATAAATACTAAAGCCATTTTCTAATACCCACAGAAGGCAGGATGGAAGTCAAGATTCAGCAAGTCCTATCAATATAATAACACGCATCACTGACAGTTCCAGTGAAAGCAGTTAACCTGGAGAA
>NW_015230966.1:0-760 GCF_001447785.1 Gekko japonicus | reverse complement strand
GGGGAGAAAAATGCTGTAAGCCATTTTGGGTCCCAATTGGGAAGAAAAGCAGGGGTCTAAGTAAAAAAAAAAGTTTTAGCCAATATTCACCCAAAATAGCATTGCTGGGAGCGACATGCAAAGCATTACTCTGAGCTCTATCCCTAGCACTTCCCTTGCCCTACTATTTTGGACTCCATGAATGCATGAACAGTGTTTCCATACTGAAGGAAATAAGCAGGTTTTGTGTCTTGGCAAGGGTTATATATTGCTATATATGTGCTTTAATTGGCTGCAGAGTTTTTCATTAACAGCACTCTATCAAATTTGTGAGCAGAGTGCAACTCAGTTGAGGGGCCGCATTTGAATGTCTCCATCGGCTGACACGTATGTACATTGGGGGACTAAAATAATAATAGAAACAATGCCTGTAGCATTAAGGAAAGAATGCCCACTGAGCTTGCAGCAGCCATTTTTGAAATTGTAGGCAATATTGCTGAGCCTCCCAAACCTTGGGTTCTGTAAATCAAATCCATAAGAATGAGCAGGGGTGGATCTGGATGCCAAAACAGATCTGGAAATGGTCATGTTTCCTTCCCTTGCCATGTCTCCTAATAGGAGGAGGCATTGTGTGGAACAGGTGTGGTGGCAGCCAACAGAGACTTACTGTCCACCCAGCTGGACCCAGCCCATTGGTGGCCACAGTGGAACTGGGCCTGGCCTAGAAGCAACCACCAATCAAGTCCTTGTGCCCCCCCTCTAGGTAAGATACAAATTCCAG
>NW_015230965.1:0-760 GCF_001447785.1 Gekko japonicus | reverse complement strand
TTTTTTTGTATCACATAAAAATAAATGTGCATGAAGTTCTTATCATTGCTTATTTACACATAAACTTAATAACTTTCAGTGGTGGTTAATGAATTCATTTTTTAAATGTTTCCTATACTGGCTCCAGTATTGAATAAAACTGATCTTTTGAAGCAATAAAGGGATTACAAAAAACTGGGGAGAAATTACACTAGGGTGAAAACTTGTTTTTTGTTGTGGAGATGATAAACCAGGTTTCCACCTATGCATCAGTCACATACTGTCAGCCAAACTACGTCATAGAGTTGTTATGAGGATAAACTGGAGGAAAGACAAATTATTTCAATTGTCTGTGTCTCAGATGGGGAGAAGAGAGTATAAATGAAGTAACAATAAAAACATACTTATATTCTACAATGCTTTTGTCATACCTTTAACAAATTACAAGGTTTTGTGACAGCAATACAAAACCGTGAAGACTGGAAGGTGAGTCTGGCACCTAAAGCCAAAGAAAACTGTCACAGCCTGCAAGTACCAATCCAAATTAAATCAGCCAAGTTTTCGATTGGCCCATAAGGTTCTGCAGGTCAAAGTAAAACTAAAGCTAAAATCTTAATTTCTATGTCTCTTCTTAGATGGCACAGATGATCATTGCAATCATCGATCTGATATTAATCTAGCAAGTGATGTAAGTGATTAGATAACCTACTGACCTGTGGAAGGGAGTTAAATTATGTTGAAATGTACAAGTAAACAGCCACAGCATAACATTGGTGGTTCT
>NW_015230964.1:0-760 GCF_001447785.1 Gekko japonicus | reverse complement strand
TTCTTAGCCAAGCTTACTTCACAGGGATGCTGGGAAGATAAAATGGGGGAGGGGACCATGTAACACACCAACCTGAGCTATGTGGCAGGAAAGCAAATAAACAGTGTGAGAACAAGTTGCACTGTTCAGTGTTTAAGGGTATCATATGGAAAGTTGACTGACAGCTTTGAAGAACACTGTGAACTCTCCAGGAGAAAAATCAATTATTCATTGTAAGCTGCTAGGGGCAGAGCCTCAGGGAAAATTTGGCCTTGTATAAGCTGCAACACCATAGTCAACATCAAATTGAACGTTCATGCACAAACTTATTTGAGATGGGGTTATGCAATGCATCCGTGCCAAAGAGATCACCGCTAGTGGAATATGAGCTGCTCCAGGAAAATTCGGGGAACATTTCTAATGGATCAGCTCTATCGGAGCAAGCAACTTGGGGAATCCCAGAGGAGATTCCTTGCCAACACTTAGAGAGCTACACGGCTCTGCCAGACAGCATTTATCACCACCAGAGTTGCTAACATTTCCGAGTTGGGCAATTATTCTGCACTCATATGCCAGGGTAGCAACAACACGGTAGAATACGGATTAAGTGATAGGACTCTCAAGATTTCATAGCATTAATGCTCAATAAACTCAGTTCACGCATGGAGGTACCTGGCTGACAGGGATCTCTTACCTTGAGAATTCTGAGAATAGAAAAAAAGATGGTCGTTCCAGCAGAGTAATTCCAAGCAGAGTTACACTCTTCTAAATTCACTGAAGT
>NW_015230963.1:0-760 GCF_001447785.1 Gekko japonicus | reverse complement strand
GTTCCTGCCCAAAAATAGCCCTGCGGATGCTGGACTAGATGAAGCTTGGGTTGGATCCAGCAGAGGTGCTCATAGGTTCTACAGTCCAGTCCAGGAAGGGCTATAGAGCACATCACACTTCTGAATGTGTATTTAACAGCGTGGTGAGTTAAGATGGGGATCAAGTGTTCTCACGAGTTCTCTTTTTGATTCTTTCTGCAAACCTTGCTGATATAGCAGAAGCACACAGCAAGGACAGGGAATACCCAATCTCTTCAAGGCTGGTCAAGTTCTTAAAGCTGGAGCTACTTAAACAACTTAAGTGTAACCACTACACAAATGACTCCTAAAGCACACTTCTGGAACTCCTGTGCTTAGGCAAGGTCAATGCAATAAATTCAAAGACCAAAGAGAGACCATCTCAATCTCTTGCAACATCTGGAAACCATTCTTTTTCTATTTACAAGTGGAAGAAAGGGAAATTTACTCAGATTGAAACAACAGCTTATCCCACACTTCCTCTAAGGAAGTCAGGGCAGTGATCCTATAGGGTGATGCTAACTTTATCCTAGTAACAACTTTGTGAAGAAGCTTGATCTGAGCCAAAGTGGCATGTATCCTAACACTCTGTGCTCAGAGTTGCTCTCTGTTCTTCCAGCCCTTTTCAGTCTCCAGAAGGATCATTCCCATGGTTGCAGGACCCTCATAGAAAACAGCCACGTCAGTTGAGGGGGTGGAGTGCAGAAGGAAAAGGGGATGAAATCACTTCACTCCTCCTTCC
>NW_015230962.1:0-760 GCF_001447785.1 Gekko japonicus | reverse complement strand
GAGAAGTTATTTTCATCTTGGCCACTCCCAGTGCATGCTCTCTTCAGACTAAGGTTTCACTGCCACAGGTGGAGTGCTAGATTCTTGAAGCTTACTTGCATCAGGGTGATTAGAAGCTGCTTCCAACAACAAGTTGGTAGATACTCCCCTTCTCATCAATAACTAATAACTGTTTCAAGCTACTGATATCAGAGGGGAGATGGATATTTTTTACTGTTCCTTGGCACTCTGGATCGCTGTGGAGATGTCCTGGTGCTGGTGCTCATGCCCAGGTGGTCCAAAGTGGCACTTTGGACATGATGACCATAAATGAGAGATGGGCAAGGCCAAAGCTGTAGCTGTTGGCATCAAAATCTGCAGCACTAAGGCAACCCCTCCCTGGATCCAAATACCACAGAATAGTAGGGCAAGAGGAAGGCAGGGAAAAGGTAGTGTGCTAAGCACATACCTCTTCATTAGACAGGCTTTCTATATGCCTTCTTTGATGAAGCAGAAAATACAGTAAGGGACTGGAGAAGGTCCACTATTCCCCTTCAGAAGTCAGCTTTGAAGCAGCTTCATCAAAGAGGACCTTCCGCATTTTTTTTGAATCATAGTCTTTGAGGGGTGAACAGAATTTATAACATGATATATTTTGAAGAGGTTTATTGGAAGGAACACATTTTGAATACCAACTATATTACAGCTAGTTTATTCTCTCATGCATGTTAAAATTATCTAGCCTTCTCACATATGTGCCTTCTCAGCTGTTCAGAAGCCC
>NW_015230961.1:0-760 GCF_001447785.1 Gekko japonicus | reverse complement strand
CCCCCCCCGAAATGACCTCTGTTTAAAGTTACTTATGTCCAGGACAGCCAAGGGATTCTAATAATTTTGTAGTATATATACCCAAGAGAGAAATTCACCAATTTCATATCAGTTGAAATCTGCATCTCTATATAGTTTTTTGAGGGGGGGGATTGTACATTTAATTTATATTTGTAATTATTTGTTGGTGTTAAACAAATGTACTTGGATATCTGTGGCAGAATACAACAGTTAACGAGAACTGACTACATGGAAAATATAAGCATCTTGATACTAAGCATAAGGAGAAGGTGCCAGAACAATTGTTTCATTTTTACAGACTGAGTTTCCTTGGTACAAATGACAAAAAAGATAAAAATCACTTCTTCCATTATCGTCCTGCACAGTTCATGTTCAGTGTGGTATGTGGGGATTATAGTTCTTGTTAACACTGAAACAAGCCCGCACAGCCTGCTCAGTTCTTGCTACTGGCTCAGAATGTACCTGTTAATCTCTGTGCTCCCAAAATAAACTGTAAAAGATAAGATCATGCCTAAGAGAATAAAGTGAGATGGTAAAAGTTCCTTTTGATATTATTTCTCCATGATGAGAAAAGAATTAGCAAGAACATCAACCTCACTGGGAGCTCTATATATTGAAACCTGCAATTAGTATAGGAGAAAGTTGCTGTCAGGATACATCCCAAGGGCTGAATTCAGTGGATGGTACAAAGCTGAAATATGCTGCTACATTGCAGTTGCATAACTGCTACATTCTTCAT
>NW_015230960.1:0-760 GCF_001447785.1 Gekko japonicus | reverse complement strand
AAAAAAAGCCCTGTTTGGGACTATTTAAGAATTATAGCTGGTGGCTGCATTGCATTAAGGACACCTTCCCTAACATCACGCCTTTTCTTTTCCCAAATGTAGCCTGGCTCTTGTCTCCACTCAGACCATTCCAGAGAGTTTTCAGTGTTGTGTACAAGCCTGTGCATGGTGCGGCTGTCATAATCTTTCTGTCTGAGCAGAAATGTATGGTGAAACAAGACAGATATGTGGGGTCTCAGTTGCAGAGCTGACAGGCTGTCATGTCAGATAGCCGCGTGCATGAGATAAAGTGGTCTTTTATTTTTGCATTTGCCATCAAGTGCAAAGTTCAAAGGGGAAATGTTTGCAAACTGCGATGACATCTGCAAGGTTCGATTCTCATGCTGCAGAGCCTCGAGTAAATCTGATATTTTTGTGGGAGTAGCTGGGAGAATCTGGATGTGCCACAGAAAAAACAAAGCAGCTATCTATTGGTGCAGTCCTGCTCTATTAAGATCACTGAGTCTTTGACTCCTCCGGGATGTTGATTACATCAGATTCCTATGTGACAGCCTTTTTGTGAATGATGAGATATGGAAGGACATTGGTTCAATTACGTTTCAGCATAGTCCTACTCTCATCAGGACTGTCTCAGCTAGGTTATTTAATAAGTGATATCATATTTCTGGGATGTGCTGTCCAATGATAACTGGGACATGGTGTCTGGTCAGCCCTCATTCTGTGGAGTCCTCGAGGATCTTGCCCATTGGGGTCCTCTGTG
>NW_015230959.1:0-760 GCF_001447785.1 Gekko japonicus | reverse complement strand
GTGGAAGATCCAGCAGCTCCTCCCATGTAAGGAAACAGAAAACGGGCCCTGCAGATTGGCCGAGGGCAGCGTTTTCACACTCAGTGGTGCAAAATCACTTCTGCCTTGCTGGAATTTCCCTCTCCCCCCCCCCCCCCAAACTGAAGTTTTCTCTGGGCTGCCTGAAATGTCTGGAAGTCTGTTTTTCTGTTCTCGAAAAAGAGTGTCCGAATGTCTCTGGTGTCATGTTCTTACAGCACCCCCCCTGCTGTTTGTTTGAACTGCATGAGCAAATAGCAGTGCCTTGCACCTCTGTTGATCTTGGTCTGGGCGATGACAAGCTGGTCTGTGTACATTATGCAGGGGAGGGGAGCGGCGGAGGGGAATACCAGGACGAGGTCTTTGCAGAAGCAAAATGGGGGTGGGGGGGAAGAAGCCCCGAAGCGTTCAACATCTGGCCTCTGCTCCTTTAAGCAGGCATGCTGGCTGGGATCTGGGGATACTCCTGCATCCAATGTGTGCTTTCTAGTATGAAATATCACTCACGAGGTGGGTTATCACGCCATATTTGGTAAATAACTCATACGAGCTGATGTAAGGGGCATGCTGGTTTGAGAGTAAAGCCGAGTGAAAAAACAGTCGTGCATTTCTGAACAACTGACTGAAATGACAGGCCTGTCTGGGGAGGGGCCGGGGAATGCCTTTTCAAACGCCGGTGGTCATTTTGAGATATTGAAGCAGGATAATAGTACTTTCGTGGAGCTGCAGTGGCTCAAGTGGT
>NW_015230958.1:0-760 GCF_001447785.1 Gekko japonicus | reverse complement strand
TATTGCTATGCATATGTGCCAGTTTAGCTGGGGTTAAATGCCAGCGATGTAAAACTTTAATTGATGTTTCCTGTATAGGTAATGAGTTAGAAATTGTGTGTTGTGTCTTCCAAATTTCGCACCAGTGTTCTTCAGAAAGTTCCTGTTGTAGATCCTTGTGCCAAGCTGTTTGGTAAGTATGCAACTTGTATGATTTAGAATCCAGTAACTGTTGGTATATTTTTGCAATGAGGCCTTTCTTCTTATAGGGTTGTAATAATAAAGATTCAAATTTTGTGGTGGGTTCCATTATTGTCTGTTTAAATTTTGTGGTGTTAATTAGGTTCTGAATCTGTAGATATTCAAACCATTTAATTCTAATTTTGTGCTTTCTTTCTAGAGCCAGTTTCGTGAGTGTTCTTCCGTATTGGACTACATCTATTATTCTTGTGATGTTTTTTCCTTTCCAAGTCAGGTACGTATCGAATTCTTTAGCAGGTAAAAACCAGTTCTGTCCGGTGAAAGTACATATTTTAGAATACATAGAAGAAAGTTTTGTTTTAAATTTGTACCATATTTTTATATTAGTTTTTAAATACGGGTTAGTAATTTTTTTAAGAGCTTCTGTACTTTTATGATGCCACAGTATTTCTCTAATAAAATTAGTATTATAGTTATCATGTTCTATAGTGTTCCATTGTGGATTCGCCTTGTCATGATATAGTTTAACAATATGTGCTATATTCGTGGCAGCATAATATAAATGTAGGTCGGGTACTGC
>NW_015230957.1:0-760 GCF_001447785.1 Gekko japonicus | reverse complement strand
ATATTTAAAATCTTGACAGCAGCTGTGTGAGGGTTTAATCGTGGCTGTCTTCCTACACATTTGCTCCGTGCGGTAAAAAGTAGCCGAAGAAAATGAGAGGCCATGCAACTGCAGGCAGCACGAGAGGCATTTGCCAAGTCCAGCTTCTGCTCGGTACATAATCCCCTTCCTGTGATCTGACCCATCACCCATTAGCATTGCAGTCTGCTCCTAATCACCGTCTGCGTCCCGGATTCATTCAAAGGAGGTGTCTTACACAATGCTTTCCAGGTCCGCCTACGCCATGATATGTATCAGGTCACCGTCTGATAGATTGCCGAATACTTTTGTGAAACCTGAGGAATTACTCCCAACCTGTCACCCTTTTGTCGGTACTCTTCTTTATGTCCTCGAAAATTTCCATCAGATTTGTCAAACAAGAGTTCTCCTTCCAGGAACCATGCCGGCTACTTTCTATCAGCTCATATTTTTCCAGATGTTTTGTGATCTCATCCCTTACTAATGACTCCAAGACCTTGCCTACTGTCAAAAGCAAACTGTACTGCAGATCTGCAATTCCTTGACATCATCTTAGTCCTTGTCTTACGGCATGGACTGCATTTACTTTATTCTAGTCCCTTGGCACCTCTTTTCTTTCAAAGAAACTATTAAGTCTCCTTGGCTGAACTAGTATAGATTCCATCTTCTCTTTGGAGAGACTTGAGGCTTTGAGAGTAACTAGCCAAGTTCAAAAGCTCACTCGCTCTGTTAAAAAAAAAAA
>NW_015230956.1:0-760 GCF_001447785.1 Gekko japonicus | reverse complement strand
TGAACATCTCCCTCCATTTCCCCCATTGTCTTGGCTCCACTGCTCCTCCTTGACCATCCCTTCAAGCTGGGTGAGACCTGCCCAATGTCCTTGTCTTTCTCTCTCTCCCATGCTCATCCACTCACCATTTGCCCCACTGTGGACCACTGCCATTGGCCATGCCTGGAATTATTGGCACACCTGGCTCCATCCCTTCCGTTTCAGCTGCCTCAGTCAGCACCAGTTCGCTGAGACTTGAGCCAACACATGTAGTGGTGGAGGGCAGGGCTGGCACTTGCCTGAGCTCATGCTGTGCCTTTCACTGATCCCCATTTGCTCAACCACCTGGTCATTTCAGGTCTGAGTTCAGGTGTGTTCTGCTTCTCCTCCCCAGGCTCCTCTTCTCCTGGGCTCCCAGATAAGAAAGAGGATGGACACGCCAGGTCTTGGGCACTGAGCCGCCCTGAACACTTTTCATTGCCTGTTTTAACACAAAATCCTGAGGGGTAGGTAGTTTTAATTCCTCCTTCCATTCCCAAGAACTCAGTACAACATATAGAATTCCCTACCCTATTTTACATTCACTATAGTCCCTTAAGGTAAGAGTGAAAGAAGAGTGACTGGCTCAGTATTATCTGTTGTTAACCAATGGGTTTGCAGGGGGTTTGTGAGTTGGGGAAAATTTTGTTTTGGCAGCAGTTGCTGCTTAAAACATGGAGCATTAAAGGGCTAACACACAAATTATATATTATTTATTTCTCTTGTTTATTAGATTTCTGAA
>NW_015230955.1:0-760 GCF_001447785.1 Gekko japonicus | reverse complement strand
GAATCACAGTAAGTATTTGGGAAGCCTGGCGGAGCTCAGGGAAGGGATAGAAGGAATGGGTTTGTAGCACTACTACCCTGTGGGAGCTTCAGCTGACAAATTTACCTTCTGTTACAAATATATGTTCCAGTCCCTCACAAAATGGTGCTGCCTGTTTAAACTGACAGCTCAGAGACCAGAAGACAAGCAATATTTATAATGACATTCCAACCTTATATTTTCTTTGTCTGTGAAGACTTTCAAAGCATGCCTGACTTTAATTCATTTAAATTTTTAAAACTAACAAACAAAAACACCTTCTCTCTTTCCTGAAAACATTCCTTCGGAAATGTCAAGAAATTAATCTGGATTACTTCCCAGTGCTGTTGCATTTAACTCAAATGGTAGCTGTTCTGCGTGAGTGCATGAGAAAAATGTCAGAGCAGTCTATTGTTAAACAAGCTGCATGCCAGAAACTCATTAAATTAATGATCCAGAGCTGACACCTGTGCACATTTTAGGAGCTCTGCCCATATTACCCGTCTCTACCTTGTCCTCTACTCCCACAAAGTAGAAAGTGGGAAAGGAGAAGGAGGTAGAGAAAGAGATCCTTTCTATCGACTTCCTGGCTAGCTGCCAAACTGGTGTCACAATAGGCACAGCAAAGCATGTGGGCTGGAAGATATGAGGGAGGGGCATTTTTCTCTGGCTTGGATGGTAATGCCAAGCAGACAGGCTGTAAAGCTCAATTTTTGATTGAAGGTAAGCATTTGCTAAAGCT
>NW_015230954.1:0-760 GCF_001447785.1 Gekko japonicus | reverse complement strand
GAATTTATTCTACACATTGTCCTGCAAAGAGATTTTTATCTGCATTGGTAGGTGAAACATGGCTAAGATAAACAATGAAAAGTTCACATCCTACCAAGGGCAAGGAGTCACTTCATTTCTTAAATGTACAAAAGAACATGATTGTCCTGGTTTCTTTTGCTGCTGTTCTACAAACAGAAGTTGGTGTTGTGCATGGAAAAAGTATTTCACTGAGAAAAGACAAGAATCCAATGCTTTTAGGCTTTCCTGGGGTATTTTACTTGTTTTGCTTTATTATGGAACCCCATTTCTGCCCCTAACCCATCCATATTAACTTTTTGTAGCATCAAACACTTCAGGGCCAAGATTAGACTGCAGTGTTTCCAGTTGCAATTTCAACATGATTTATCCTGTATAAGAAATGCTGTTAGTCATATCATCTTTACAACACAGAAATGCAAACATGTTTTACTTCTAGGTACCAGCTGCTTACTACAGATCAAAGTAGTATGCATGTAGAAATTTTCAAATAATGTGGAGGTAAAAGCTGCTACAGTCCATAGGATATACTCAAATACATTTGCATAGGGCTGCCTCTTTGATGAAAGAGCATAAAACTTGTTGAAGAAGCTAAGTGAGAGCTGGAACAGAAAGAAGTCCCCAAACAGCAGAAAGCTAACTTCTAGAAAGTACCCATCTATAGATTAGAAAAATGGTATAATTATAGGGGATGTTGGCCTCAATTAATTTAATATTTTTGTAACTAAAGCATGTTAATGTT
>NW_015230953.1:0-760 GCF_001447785.1 Gekko japonicus | reverse complement strand
CTTTGGATCGCTTACCACATATCTTTCTCATGCTGGTTTCCCGCCTGGCACTTAGGGTGTGTGCCCGGCCCAAAGTCACCCCATCACCTTCCTTGGCAGACACTTTAACCTCTACACTGCACAAAAAGATTAATCATGGAGAACAGGTGAGGGTCCAAAGTAGTTTTTCTGTGAACTGGAGATAAAAGAGTATTGCTGAGGGCAAGAAGGCCCACCACTAGAAGAAATGGAAAGACTGGACATCTCGGTGAGAGAGGTAGAACAGAAGAAAGTCATTTCTAAAAGTAAGAGCAAACTAGAGGCTATGATGGATTTAACTGGAGGAAGAGGAAACGCAACACCAGTGAAAGAAGCTGGAGGTAGAGAAAGATTGACGGTTAACATCTACAGCAAACTGGTGATCCTTCAGAAATGAGCACACCAAAGAAAGGTGAACCTAACTCTTAGTGAAAGGAACAAGAATATCTGGAACCGTTGATTTCCCAGCAGTCAAAGAAGGGAAACTCCCTTGGCTTGTTTCAGCAGCATGGATGCTGATTTCTGCCTTCGTTCGACTTGTCTCTACATGACCAAAAATATCTCCTGCGTCTACAGAATCAATGAGCTCTCCCTAAAGGAGAGGATGTTCGATAACGGTAGTTGCAGAAGCTAGAGAAGTTGAGGACCAGTGATATTTAGATGTTGTTCAATCCATAGATGGGAAGAACTAACCATCTGGACGTGACACTTCACCCACCAAACGCTAGCTTGAGGGGGGGGG
>NW_015230952.1:0-760 GCF_001447785.1 Gekko japonicus | reverse complement strand
GACGTTTACAGACTGTTACTCAGATACTACAATGAGGAATGCAGGTGCTGCTCTGCTTCAAGACCAGAAGTCAAACTCTACCCTTTCATATACAGTGCAGTAGAATCATACATGAATGCCACCGATGATGAGAAATGATTGTGTTTTTGATGAGTAAAATGAGCATTTGAATCGCCTTCCTCTTCTCCACGTGAATATCAATTGAATCGCTGGATGTCACATAACGGAGTAGCGTAAATTAATGTCTGTGTATATAAATATTGCCTTTTGTCTCACGTGTGATTCAAACATCAAAGACCAGTCTCGAAGTGAAATGGACTTCCTTTCCAATGTAAACTATTATCCCCAATCATCACACCTGGAACAAAATTTATGGTAAATGTATTTTCCCCCCAGGTTCAAAACTGAGTTTTTGGTCTATATTCTGTAGCAATTTATCTGAAAAACAGCAGAGTTATACCTGCTGGTGGTTTATTTCCATTTTTAAGAGAGAGAACCTTACAAATATATCTATAGATATAGATTTCCTATATAAACCGCTTCCTTAGCATACCCTACAGCCATATAATTTATGAGGCTCTTATTGGGGGGGGGGGTGAGAGTCTTCTCATTATCTTTTGTGTTGCACATAACAATCGTTCCTGAGCTTGTAGTGGCTCCATAGATATATTTTTTAAGATTATTTTAGCTCTGCAAACAAAATCCCATTTTGTTCTGGCTCAGTAAAAGACATAAACAGGCAAAGATGCCTTAGAGACAA
>NW_015230951.1:0-760 GCF_001447785.1 Gekko japonicus | reverse complement strand
ATGGCTTCCCTTTCCTTTCCCAGCCTCCCTGCAACTGTGGGGGAGAGGCGCACCGGGGTGGGGGCCCTGGGGGGCCCTGCCATCCTCCTGGGGTGGGGCTCTGACCCCCAACTGCCCCACCGTGGCTACAGGCCTGCCTCTATTACAGCCGAACCACAGTTTCTTCCCAACCCTGAGTTTTGCAGTTTGCTGCTACAGATGTCAAGGACAAACTATGGTTTGCCACAAGCAAGGAGGAAATAATTAATGAAGCCGGGGTATGATAGGGGAGGAGGTATCGGGCGCGCGCACATATACCTGAAGCTTCTTCCAGGCTTCCGCCTACCCTACTTTTGCTCTACATCTGAAGCAGCCAATGTATTTCCTGGAGTCACTTTGCATTTCACCTTTGAATTTCCATTAATTGAACAGCACAAGCGTGTCTCAAAGGGCACTGTGCTGGCTTCCTTGGCTTTCTTTCAGCAGCAGACATACTCGTGGAGGAGAGGGACATGGAAAAAAGGGTGAGACGACAAACTCAGGCCTCTTTAGGAGGCAGAGTAACAATTTAAAGGGAAGGCGGCAGGTGCAGGGAGAGATCACCGGCATGGGGGGAGGTAGCAAATTTTGCACAGCAACCCTGAGGACTAGAAACTAGCTTTAAAAAAGAAGGAAGGAAGAAATCAAAGTCGATTTCCATGCCACACAGCAGCCATCGCAATCACAAGCACATAAATCTGACATTAAAAATGACAACGTCCAGAAACCAGGGAGAGAACAT
>NW_015230950.1:0-760 GCF_001447785.1 Gekko japonicus | reverse complement strand
CCCCAAACCTCCAGGCATCTCCCAGCCCCGAGTTGGCAACGCTACTGCGAGTTGCAAAAAAAAAAAAGGACTGTGGCATTCCTTCCTTTTGGCTTCCAGTGCTCCTGCTCCCGCAATCCTCAGAGGCCTGCCGCCCGCACTTGTCTTAATGCCTCCTGTCTTCACGCCTCCTCCTCCCCTACAGTCCTTGTTAGCTGAGCAGCTGTTGGCTTGGCACTGGTTCAAGTATCTCAAGGGAAGGATCAGGCAGCCCGGTCCCCTCTCCGTTTGTTTTTGTGAATCAATATTTGCCTTCGCTCCGGCCTCCCGGAGGATTTGCCCACGAGTACTTGTTTGTGACCCAGGTCGAAGGAATTATCGGCTTCTTTGGGGGTTGAGTTTCCTCAAGGGTAGATTCCTCCGGTCTTGCATGGCAGCTCTCGCCCCGTCACTCAACTGGCACACGCGGGGCTCCGAGGAAGGCATGAAATCATTTGTTTGGGCAAAATATGAATACGCCCCGAGGTTGCCCCTCCTGGCAAGTGGCAGCCTGGCCCCTTGTTTGAAGAGGAAATGGAATGAGCAAAAGATCATCCGCTGTCTCACCATCCTTTTCACAAATGCTTCATCTAGAGGCACGATGACCTGGTTCTGAGCAAATCCTTTCTGATCAGGATCACAGAATCATTCGGATTCGGAAGATGTGTTTGCTTTCCTGCAAACTGGATCGATCACATTAGAGCCATAGAATAATCGGATCATAGAGTTGGAAGGGACCTCC
>NW_015230949.1:0-760 GCF_001447785.1 Gekko japonicus | reverse complement strand
GAAGTATTAAGTCAGGCATGAATAAGAGAACCCCACTAGCAGCTGGAGGTTACTTTGAAATGTTCTCAGCGGCCGGTTCTTTCCCTCTTTTGGGGTGTGAAGAACACTGCAGAGAATTCCAAAGTTATTTCCAGAAGGGTACGAGGCTTCTCGATGATTAATCGTGTATCAGAACCCCAGTTGTTTTCTCACTTAATATTGACTTGTTCTCTTTGTTGTCACCTGTCATAGGAAAAAGGGACCCACCTGAGGTGCTGCTCTCTGCTGCCGCTTCCCCTTTTACAGGTGATACGGTTATGATTTATCCCTGCAAAGGGACCAAGACTTGGGTGTCTGTCCACTACCCATAGATAGACTATAGCAAAATCTGTTAGGTTTTGGGCTCCTAGCTATGTTTGCGGCTCTTTATCTTTAGCTGCCTTGCGAGAACTTTTGAGTCATGTTACTGTTTATACCAAAAAGCTCTGCTAACTTTGTCATGTTTAATTATGATTCATTTGGCTGTGACTTACAGGCTTATAAATATAAATACAAACTGCATCCCCCATGTCTCCTCCCATGTGAGTTTCTAAACAGAGTAAAACTATATTATACAGCCCATTTCAGTTTTAGTTGTTGACCTCATCCATCTGCAAATGCATGTCTTGAAAGGCCATAGGTGTACATGGGGAAAATGGATCACAATTTTGATATTTGATGTGGAGGAAATTGTCGGCCTGGTGTAGACAGATCTCCTAGCCGTGGTTAAAGAGAGCAGACT
>NW_015230948.1:0-760 GCF_001447785.1 Gekko japonicus | reverse complement strand
ATGAGTTGTACAAAAATGCCAGTTCTCAGGCCAATCATTGGCATAAATTAATTTTGTGCAGAACTGAGATATCAGCTTTAGAGGAATCCTCTTGACAAACACTGGGAGAAATCGGAGCCTCAGATGAACTGGATCTCTTTCCCCTACCCCATTAAAAGGTTCTCAATTATAACTCGCTTTTGCACTGTAAAACCATTCTACCTTCGAAAGCACCTGCAAACGGGAGGAACAAAAAGATGGCGGGAGAACAGTGCGCACGTAGTTAGAACTTCCGACCACGTGGAGGCGCTGAAGAAGCTTCTTGTTTCGTTGGAGTGCTTGTCTTAGTTGCGTTGCATCTGATGCAGAGCTCTCTGACGTCCGTAAGACTTTCTCCTACTGCTTTTGCGAATTTGTTGGAGGATGTCTCTTTACAGTCTTTAAAGCTCGAAATGCAGAATAATATATGCTCCGGCTGTGGATTGTAGCATGCGCCGTAACCATTTGGAATCACGGGCCCATAACAGCAGAACATTTCCATGGTGGTTGGGACCTGAGCTCAAGAAGAAAGGAACATGGTTATGTTAACGAAGGCACGTCAGAGGAGAACTCCTACCACCCCATGGCATCTGCTGATGCTTTTCCTGGTGCCTGAAAGTGTTTTTAGAAAGGGGCGGGGCCAAGTGGCGCTTTGCTCAGCATGGTTACTGATTGGCCATGGAAATTTGATGGGCTGTGCAGTTTTTCCCAAGAATGTTGCTTAGGCAGCAGCTGCCACCAC
>NW_015230947.1:0-760 GCF_001447785.1 Gekko japonicus | reverse complement strand
AAAAAAGTACATTCACCAGCCACGTACGGCCCAGTTTCAGATCAGGACAATGCAGAAAATGCAGGTCCAAAGCTTCCACCCCCCACACAACCGCACCGATCTAAAATTCCCCCCACACTGTTAGCTTTGGAACGACAAAAACTTTAGTTAAATATTTGCATCCTGATTTTTTCCCTCCCACCCTGGGGACTCTTACAATATGAAATGTGTGCGATACAAGTTTCAGTGTGACCACATGACCCACTACCTTCTTGAAGCTGGAGAACCCCACGGTTGTCCCAGGCTGGTGGCTCTTCAAAGGACCACAAGCTGCAAGCCACAGTAAGAGCCGAGGGACTAGGGTTCTTTAGCTTGGCACCTCTGGTTACCTGCAGAAAGGGGAGGGGCAAGTGTTCATCCCAAATCTCATTCAGCAGGCACAGAAAGTTCCCAGTTCTCCCCCTCCTCCACCTGGGTACCTGTCTTCTTCCCTTCCAAGACTACAAACGGGCAGGTGATTTTGACAGGGCAAAAGCATGCAGATGTAGAAGCCCCATTTTGCTTCCTTCAGCCTAAATCAGCAGCACTGCAATTCACATTTTAAAATGCTCGGAAGACCCCATCTCAGATCTCTGAAGAGTTTTGTCTAAATTTGCCCCTCAGACTCTGAATCGTAATTGAGGGGGCACAGCTGCTCAACCAATATATATCAGCCACAGTACATATAATTTACCCCAAGTCACCTGCCTCTAGGGTTGCCAGCAGTGGTCCCTCTAAGCTG
>NW_015230946.1:0-760 GCF_001447785.1 Gekko japonicus | reverse complement strand
TTTTAATTATTTTGCATTACGCTCTGCTCTTCTAGCAAAGTAATGAAAAGGAAAAGAGCTGTAGATAGGGGGAAATGTATGATGTAGTTACAATATTGCCTTTAACTAACTCATTTACATAAAAATCTACGCATTTTAAACACACATGCACAAATATTGACAGAAGGCATTTTCTTTTATGGCTTATGAAGTGAGTGTAATGTGAGCTGAATACATTTTCTGTGAAAATACTATGATTTATTTGGAAAAAATAAGAAATAGGCTCTCAGTTTCACAGAAGAGAACAAGAATAAGAAATCAGTATTAAACAGAAATGTGTCCTTGCTGGGCACATTCCTAAACCTATTTATACAGGGACTTTCTCTAGTATGGGAAAGGTCCAATGCATATGCAGAATGTGACCAATGCTCATACAAGACAGCAAACAACAAAGCAGAGGCCAATGAGAACATACCCTGACTATTCTTGAACCAAAAGAAATCAACTTGGAAAGTACTGCTGCCTACAGAAATGAACTCAAAAACCTCAGGGAAGACAGATCTGCATGTTCAGCCTTCGGCCAGATAGTAGGCTCTCTAACAACTCCCTATTTTCTCTTGACTCTTTTAACTTCTAAGTTGCAAACATGAAACAGAATTGGGATGACACCCTATGGTTTATGTACACTCATCAGTCTATCTGCCCCCCTGCCAAGAGGCCCAGCATGCTCCTGCATGCTTCTGCATTGTGAAAAACTTGAATGAAGTGGCAAAAGGTCACT
>NW_015230945.1:0-760 GCF_001447785.1 Gekko japonicus | reverse complement strand
ACCTGGTTCTCCCAGATTAGTGTCCGCGCGCTCTTAACCACTGCACCAAACTAATAAATGTTTCAGAAACACTATGGTCTGTACATGGGATTGCATTAGCCAGACAACTGATCTTGTCTACCTCTTTTCTTCAGTGAATCTTCTGGTTTTATTTCAAGATGGGAAGCAGATAAAGGTGGCTTAACGGCAGATGTTTTTGACTTCGGCCTGCCTATGTTGCACTGGGGTTGAGAGGACAATGATGCATCTGGGAGCTCCGTGCTATTTACAAATTTTCGATCGGCCTCTAGAAGTATTTTCTTGAGTTCTGCCTTTTGTCCTGGTGGGGGGAAAAACACATTGAAAACTGTCAAGTAGTGACGGTACAAAGATCCATAACAGAATCACTGTTATTAGTTTAGGAAATCAAAACGAATAGCTGTTTCTCAAGAGAAGAAATATGAAAGGCCAAAAGGGGAAAGAACTGCAGAATGTCCATGATTCAGCACCGGTGTCTGCATTTCACAACAACCTAAAAGAAAGATGACAACTGACACTTCCACAGTGAGTGGATTAGGTGCGTATCTCATCCAGGAAATTAGCACAGCACTAGACTTTCACCAGTCTGGAAGGCCCTGTGGATAGCAAGACCGCAAAATGGGAGGGCTTTTATTTTTCATGCATTACCAGCTACGACATCTCACTAATCTTTACAACATTCCATGCCCACACAATGGACTGAGAAGAGGCAGTGTACATGTCTGCGTCAATATGTACCTAA
>NW_015230943.1:0-760 GCF_001447785.1 Gekko japonicus | reverse complement strand
ATAGTTTATTTTCCCTCCCATGAGATTCCAGATGTGCCGCCAACTTGTGTGTTTCTAATACTCCACTGGCACTATATGGCTTGGCAGCCTTCACAGTGTGAAGATCTCAACCGCTACTGACATCTCTCTTTTTTTAAAAAAAGTCTCCCTTCTCAACTCAATGTATTTAAATAACCCTCATTTCAGTAAATAACACATGCCACAGTGCATAGGGTCACGGTCTGCAAATTCACTTTAATAGGCTGTAAACGCCAAACATGAAAACGAGCAAAAGCATCTTTTACATCTGCAAACACTCCAAATATGCTGGCATCTAGTCAACAACCTTTATCTGTTCTTCACTTCAGCAGTCACTTAGGTCTCCTGTCACTTGATGGTCCTGCAGCCTAAATGAGTTGACTATGTTCCTAACTGCAACCTTTAACATCAGAGGTGGGAATTACTCACAGAGTGGTTTCACTTTCTTCTTCCAATGTAGATAGGCTTTATATATGCCGTATATTAAGAATCAACTCAAGTTGGTCATTCATAGCTCATTGAGCAAACATTGGCTGTAAAATCCAACTTCTATTGAGCTTCTTCAGAGAAACCAGGGACCTCTGAATAGCTTAAATCATTTTAAACCCTAACTCTGCCAGGAAGTTAACAGTGAAGTAAAAAGTAATTAAAAAGTGAGTTGTATCCAACTTTTCTTATGCAAGTGGAAGACACTTTGGCTTTCACCAAAAGGGAGGAGCAATGTCTACTGATTCTCCCTTTC
>NW_015230942.1:0-760 GCF_001447785.1 Gekko japonicus | reverse complement strand
ATAAAAATCAAATCAATAAAAGAATAAATAAATTAGCAACCAACAAGGCGGGGATTGATTGTGGGACCAGCTGTAATGGACTCGCAAGCTTTGTTGCTGAGCCACAGTATCACTGAGCTTCCGGGGTCCAAGGTTGGATTTCCACGTGATCTGGACAGGTGTTAGAAACAAATGTTATGAGGAAATTAATTGGCATCGGCAGCCGTCATACCTGTATCCGGACCTTTACGAAAATCCCAGGAGGGGGATTCGTGTTCGGAGGGTTGTTTTGCTTGTTCCACGTTTCAGATGTCCCTCCAGAGAGAGAACTTCACTCCCTTGCAGATGTGAATCCCGTCTGAAAGCTACCGAGACCCTCCCTTTCATGTTCCTTCAAGGCGCGGAGAGAAACCGTCTCCAAAGCAAACTGAAGCAGACAGGTGATGTCTTCTCTAGAGCAAATCTCAGGGGTGCAGTCTTTCTGCGGCTTAATTAGCAGGTACAACAACTACCAAGCAAGCATGAAAAGTACAATTCATGTTATCCTGATCTTAATTGATGCCTACGATAAATTATGAGTTTGCCTAATTGCAGGTGCCTTCTGCTAGAGAGGGTGGTGGTGGTGGTGGGGAATGACAATACGCTTCCGAAAATAGACGATGCACAGAGCAGCAGTTTGCTTAATATTTATTTATATACCTCAGCGATACCTTGAGATGATGCAAAAGGTTTGGAGAAGAGAAGGGACACAAGTAAGGCACGGATGTGTGTGCAACTTAGT
>NW_015230941.1:0-760 GCF_001447785.1 Gekko japonicus | reverse complement strand
GTATTGGTAACCCCAGGTAAAGGTAGGAGAGGTTTGTTTCTTTTAAGTACAACTGGCCAGATAAGTCTGCTTCTGTTGTTTAGCATTTTAAAAACCCCTACTTCTCTGAAGTGTAAACTAAAGGAATTACTAGTCAGGAGGAACAATAGTCTGAGGCGCTTCAAGGATAAATTAACCGCCCTTGAAGACAAAGTGAAACAGCTGGAGCTGGTCACATAAGACACGACAGCCCCATCTGTTTCCAACACACTCTTCAACACAAACGGCAAATGAATTAATTTCAACGTATTTGGAGGAGCCGAGCGGTTTCTGCAGAGCAAGCGTAATTATGATCAAGGAGGTGGCTAGGAGGGCAGGGAAACGAATTGTTTCCTGGGAAGTCCGGATGATTTTTACAAATCGCATTGTTATTAATTTCTATTTATACAGCAACAGACAATGGCAATCAAAAGAAATAAAAATTAAAGTACACCGTTTATCATCAGTCTGGAAAGCACTTCATCAGAATTCTTCCAGTCACTGTATCTCAGTTTTGGATCTCTCCTCACTCAACAAAGCTGTTTATTATTAATTAAATATTGAGAGGTCGATAAGGAAAAATGGAGGTAACCTTTGAGAGCTTACTTTCAAGTTCCTGACTAGGTTCTATGTAAGGTAGAAGAGTGATGTTTAGAAGTTACTCCTCAGGATTAGCATGGCCCATGATCCTGTTGATCTGAGAATTTTCCCATTTTTTTGTATTTTTAAATGTGTATGTGTG
>NW_015230940.1:0-760 GCF_001447785.1 Gekko japonicus | reverse complement strand
TTTTCCAATGCTATAATACCCTTTTTGGGTTTCATGTGGTTTTATTATTGTTTTATTTATATCGTTAGTTACCTTGAGTCCCTCAAGGTAGACAGGCAGGTAAGAAACATTCTAAATAAACCATCTGTTGACCTCCCGCTTCCGAGCGTGAGGGCTAGGGACTTGTTCCTTGTTCGAAAGGCTGAAATTGCCAGAGTGCTGCTGATTCCTGTACCCAAGACTACCTGGCAGGGGTTTTCTGCATTCCTTTGAACTTAGGGCATCTGTCTGGCGATCAGCCAACTAGTGCTGAAGATGATCAGTTTGTGCTTGGGCAGGAGGCTAAAGAAAAGTGGGGTGCAAGCGTCCTCAGTTGGGCTTTTATGGACTACTTTTGATTTCCAGCGTGTTCCACGTGATGGTCTGACTGTCTGCCGTATGACGCCCTGCACACAGCTCTGGCACCTGCTTGCCAAATTCTGTGTCAGACTTAGATCTCTGTTTTAAAATAGCTCTCAAGGTGTTCTTTGCCGTTACTTACAAAAGGTTTCCGGGGCCCGCATCCAACTGAGCCACCTGCCAACAGTTTTTGGACTGCGCCTAGAAATCTTTTCATTCTTACGTTGCTCCAGAATATAGATCATACGGAGACATTGCCTCTTTTATTAGAAGACGATAGCAGACCTATCACTCTTTCAGCTGTGGGAATTATGTGCACCTGTGGCAGATTTTCGAAGCCGTTCAAATGGGCTCTAGCTTTTTTCTCTATTTTAGTAATCTG
>NW_015230939.1:0-760 GCF_001447785.1 Gekko japonicus | reverse complement strand
CCACCACCTTGTGTCAGAATTCCAAAGGTCCCTGCAGACTCCAAAAGGTTCGGGACTTCTGGCTTAATCTGTAGATTAAAGGAGCTCATTGGATGACCTTGGGCCAATCATGTTCCCTCTCAGTCTAATCAACTTCATAGGACTTTTTGAAGAGGGGGATTACCTCTTTGGAGAAAAAAGCAAGATAAATGTTTAATAAACAAATGAGAAATAAATCACAACGCTGTAATTGATTCATTTTAAATAACGAGAGCAAATTTTAATTGACAAAGCTGAGAGTCTTGAAGCTATTATTTTTAAACGCTGTTTTTGTTTCTAGCGTGGAACAGGGAATGCGAAAAGAAAAGATTAAATGTGGATTTTTTCTTTTAAGAATGAGTAGACTTGTTGATTAAATTGTACAGCCCTTCATATTGCCTCTGAAACCTCAAAAGTGTACCGATGCTACAGTTTTGATGCTACACAAATTAATGTCAACTTGATCACTAATTATCTGGTTTAAATGAAGGCAATTAACTAAAAACTCTTTAATCAGGAGACAGCTTTAACATCATCTTCATTTGCGCTTTCTTGCAAAAATTAAAAATTTTCCAATTAAAAAATTGGTTCGGCACCATTCCTGTCATGGATATTGGGCGATGTAGATATGGGGTTTTTTCAAGGGAGAAAATAAAGTATCGAAGTGGCATAATTCTGTATCCCAAAGATACCTTATCCTGAGCCTGACTTTCTGTCTATCAAGGTCAATATTGTCCACTCT
>NW_015230938.1:0-760 GCF_001447785.1 Gekko japonicus | reverse complement strand
GAATTGGATAGCAATTCTGGCTAGCCTCCCGTTAAATCAATGGTGGTGGGAAGGGTGGCACAACTTCAGCGGTGTCTGGTCACAGAGGCTGAGCGTATAAAGTGGAGAGCCAGCATGGGGTAGTCATTAGAGGGGGGCAGGCGCATTTGTACTGTGCTCTGAAGTCTAAGACGGTGCAGTCTGGACCATCACCTTGTGAACGTCCACGCAAGTTATGGAGGAAAGCAGCCACGAAGGGCGTTGAAATCTCTCTTTTGCGTGCAAGAGCTCAACCGTGACAGAATAACAAACCTCTGACTACATGCACTGTGAGTGTCCTCTCGCTGTTGTGTAACCCCCTAGCATGGAGTAGTGGTAGAATGTCAGAGCAGAACTAGGGAGTCCCCACACAGCCATGAAGCTATTACTAAGCAACTCTAGTATAGCCTTGCTTTGTTAAGACAAGGAATTGGTAAGTGTACCCTTCGTCGGTCAGCCAAATCCTGGTCCCATGAGAAAGTGGAATGGTACTATCCGTTTCAGGCCCAAAAATTAGGCCAGTATTTAACTATACCCACCCCCGTCGTGGCAAGGTTTTGTTTAAATTACAGGCTGTCTCACTGATCTTGCATGTTTTCATGTCGTTCTGAGCTCATATGGGTTCATCTGTCAGTCAATCTGATTGCATAGTAATCTGAAATCTGGTTTGTTTTAAATTTTACTTAAATATGGTTGAGCAACGCTAACATTTGATTTTATTGGCACTTGTTTTTGCAGCAGC
>NW_015230937.1:0-760 GCF_001447785.1 Gekko japonicus | reverse complement strand
TTTTTTAACGCACCCTGTGTACTCAGCTCTGATGAATATGCCTTGTACGCCAATTAAAAAACAGTAATTCTGGACTAGACCGTCAACCGGGCTGAAAGCCAACCATCGTCCCTTGACGCATATTGGTCATGTTGCAGGCACGCTCTTGGTTGCGCTCCTCCCAGAAGCCCTCCTGCATAACCATTATTCATCCCACGATGGATTGGCACTTACTGGATTGTGCCCTCTGGTGATAAAAGTCAATCAGCGTCCCTTTGCAGACGTAAAACAAATGACATTTTGGTTCCTTTAATAAAGTCTGGGAACTGAAAGCTCGCCAACATCTATCACTGTTAAACGAGAGGCAAACGTCAAACTGGATGATTAAGACATGATTATGACCGACTGCCACCATGGAGTCGGTGGCCCCGGCCAACCGCCTGGAAGCTGGGCCTCATTTCTCACCTGGGCGCAGTACTGGGATTTGGCTACAGCGACCAGGAGTTTCAGCACGGGTTGAGACTGAGAAACCAAAGGAGTAACTGCATGGATAACGGCGGTGAATTTGGATGGGGGCTTGACACCTGGAACAGGAAAAACAGAACCTTAATATAAGGACATCAATCAGCCTAGGTACAAAGGAACTGCCGGGATCTAGGATAAGATAACATTTTTGATGACTTCCCTGCAGGGCTTGGCTACTGGAGCCACCTGGAATGGTTCATTCTGTGGTCAGTTGATAGACATGCTGTAAGAATGATTAAAATGTGGAATTCACTGC
>NW_015230936.1:0-760 GCF_001447785.1 Gekko japonicus | reverse complement strand
CGTCTTAACGTGCCCTCCCACACAGCCAGCTTGATAAGATTCAAAACAATAAAAATGAACAAAATTGGACTTTAATAAAGGCAATCAAGTGAAGAGCTTTCACAGTGGGAAAGGGCCAAGAGGTGTCCTCAGCTGATTCAGAGACAAGCCAGGATAAATAATGGCCTCAAGCAGCAGGAAAGGAGGTTTGGGCAGGGAAACGTATTTACTGTGTGAGGAATGGGACGCTGGAACCCAGCCAGCCGATAAGAGTCTTCAAAAGCATCTGTTTATTTATCCTACCTTTTGGCGTCCAAGGCGGCTTTCAGTAATAGTCAGAAACATTTTCGATTTAAAAACCAAAAATAAAACAACCAACCCCGGACCTCCCTTTCCCCCAACCTTTCAAGATGCCTTCCCATTCAAACTCTACCTAGGTCCTCCACATAAAAGTTAAACATTCCCGAGAGACCACAAAGCTAAAGACAGGCGGATTTCTGCCTTCGGACCCCACCCCCTCTTTCATGACTGTCTCAAAGATCATTGGCCACTCCCCCTTGATGTATGCCAAGTTCTAGATTGTTTGCAGGGAAGGGTCAAAGGGAAGGATTGTGACCTGGGGCGGAAAGGTTTCTGTCACGGGGAAATTCCCCACTGGTTTTCCCCCCACCCACCCCCGGTAAAGTGTGTACCTCTAAAAACAGGTGTCTCCCCCCCCCAGAAGATTAATCAGTAACATCGTCAACAGATACAATAAGTGATGCTCTGTCTTCTTGGTGCT
>NW_015230935.1:0-760 GCF_001447785.1 Gekko japonicus | reverse complement strand
GTTTCTAGCAATTCCTAGAACTACCTGAGGACACATCCAGGTTTTCCCTGGAAGTGAAATCGCAGTGCAGAAGACAATGACGTTTTATGTTTTTCTTAAGAGGCTGAGAGCCATGAAGGCTGCTGCCAGGAGTCCTCCTGCCACAACAGAGGCCTGGCAGCCCTACCACAAAGGAGAAGGAACGCTTGGGATGCCAGAACAACACGATGAGTGGGAAGGGCATGGAAATGATTTTGCACCTGCCTGAGATTCAGATGGATGTTTCGATTCAGCACACAATTAAAAAGCAATGATGCACCTTCACTGGCACGAAAACATTAGCGGAGCAGATTGGAGGAGGCTGCTCTGTGAGCGCCCATGTAATTTATCCAGGCTTCCTGATTGAGCCATTGAATTGAAAGATGGATGCCGGCAGGCCTTACTTTTCTGAATAATAATAACCTGTGATGCTTATCGCTGTAAAATACGCAAGAATATAGAAAACTAAAATTAAAAAATAAAAGACAACGAAAATGGAGACCAGAGAATTAGGATACGAGTCATCTGAATGTCCAGCCAGTTTACTAACATAGTGGAGATGGAAACTGATTCTCTGATCCTCACAAGGAACAGGATCATACCCTCTGTCTCATTTAGGGCGCTGCCACGACCACCCAGCATCTTCTGCACTTCCATTGAGAGCGGCAGATCTCTGTTGTCAAAGGAAGTCTTCATATGAGCAAGTCATTGTAGGGCTAGGGTTGCCATCCTCCAGGTGGGG
>NW_015230934.1:0-760 GCF_001447785.1 Gekko japonicus | reverse complement strand
ACCCCACCATCCTCCACCAGAGGAGACCTGGCAAACCTACATCAGACTCACAACACCCAACTGTGTTCTCTCCTGCTGCCACCAGGAAGTGAGGCCGGTGCCTGCCTCCGTCTCCTTTCTCTCTGCAGCACCGCTTCCTACTTTTGTGCGACGTGAGGAGCTTTAGCAATGGGCCAGGAAGGGCTTTGGTAAGCAAGGGCTGGAGCCGGAGGACAAAGTGCGTAATGAAGACCCGCTTTTTGTCGGGCTGTTAGCTCTGTGCTTCTGCTGGAGCCGATCGGCTCTAACCCGGCCCGGCAGCTGTGTAAACGCCACGTTTGGGCTTGGTATTTTTCGACACTCCGTTTGGCATTTCGAGCTCGACAAAATTCATCTTGAGTGAATTAATGAACACACGCCAAACAGTTTTCTTGGGTTTGGTCGGAATCCGATAAAGGTTAAGTCCTCATCTTCTAAAGCTTCATTAGCGTGTAATTAAGGGAAAAAAAGAAAAGAGAATATTTTCAGTTGATTACAGTGGCAAAACTTACTTCCCCCCTCCCTTTCAGCGATCACGTTCGAGGAGGAGGAGGAGACCTTTCCAAAAAGCCTCTGACATCCCAACTTGGACTGGCCTCTTCGTCTTCGAGAGCCAGTAGCGGCTGAGAAAACGGGAATGAGACATGGACCCAGAGTTGGGAAAGGATGTGTGAAGTTCCCCCACTCCCCGCCAGTGGCCAGGGGTGAACTGGGTGTGGAGCAGGGCTATTTTTGGGCAGGA
>NW_015230933.1:0-760 GCF_001447785.1 Gekko japonicus | reverse complement strand
AGCATTGCATATGAAGTATATTTTCCCATCTGGGAGCAGGGGACATGTAGAAGACTTAAGTCCCTTGTCTAAAATTACCTGGCTGCACAGTTGAGGGTGTTCTGCTTTTATTTTAAATAAAGGTTTTATCACTCCATAAATGTATGCTTATACTGAAGATCTGTGTGCAAAATCTTGGTTTTTTCCCCTTTTACATGTTGATACATTGAACTTCTTGTTGGTAAAGGAATCACATTTGTTGAGTAATTCTACCACCTAGTGGCCAACATATTGTTGAGAAAAGTGTAGACAAAAATGTGCTTTAGCGCCTTAGACTGGAGTCAGGCAACCATTTCCAAGAGTTTTCCTCTATCAGTGAATGAAAAAATATTTATACCTTGCCTTTCTCCTGAGGTTTAAGTTCTTACAATTTTGAGTTAAAATCGTACATAATACACTAAAACCCATTAACATCCCCCTGAAAACGCCTGCAGCATTAACCCATTAAAAACCCAAGCCATTAAAACAATCCTACGGCCCTTCCTAAAATGTTCTAAAGGTGGCACCTCCTCAGGCAACCTTAGGCAACAGCCATAGTTGAAAAGGGACTGGGCTGTGGTAGATGCCAGTCAGGCAACCTTAAGCATGGATACACCTGGAAAGTGACAACTAGAGAACTATAATTGGTGCATAGGGTCATATGGGGAGTCCTTCTGATATCTATAAGTTGCTGGAGTGCATGGGCAGGAGGGAGCTGTTGCAGTCATCCTGCTTGTGGGCT
>NW_015230932.1:0-760 GCF_001447785.1 Gekko japonicus | reverse complement strand
GTTTAACACACAGAAATTCAGCTGGTAAAGTTTCTGTCCTTCCTACATCACTTATTACATCTGCTGTTAAGATTACGGGAGCACTGACCCCCCACCCCCGGGGCTCCTGTGCTTGGCCAGGGATCAGCCATGGCAAGGGGTGCCCAACAGGAGGGATAATTGGAAAACTTGAACATCATGGTCCTCGTTGAGCTCTCCGTTCTTCAAAGCCCTCTCTGAACTCCAGCCCCCCACCCCGCACATACCACCCTCCAAGAATCCCCCCTCCCAATCCAGGGCTGGCAACCCTACCCCCAGCCAAATCCTGAGCCCTAGTTTTACCGAAAGATGTTTTTCCCCAACTCATACATTGTGTCGCAGTTCTTTCTCCGTTTAGCACTGTAAGCCAACAGATAGCCCCAAGAAAGAGTTTCAAATGAAAGGGGGGGGGGAATCCGTTTTCTGATGTCCTGCGCATTAACAAAATAATCCTAGCCCTTTCCCAAGTAATAAATTTTCAGTATTTCATTTATTCTTTGTCCTATTTTATAGACGCAGGACATTTTATAAGGCTCCAGACAAAAATCCTCAAGCTATACAAAGATGCAGTCCTTCATTAACAGATTGACTTTGGGCTGATAGTTAGATATTATGATAGCACTTGCCAAGAAGCCAAGAATAGCCTTGCTGGATCAGACTGTTCACTGCCCAGCTTTCTGTTTTCAGATGCAGTCAACCAGCTTTGGAAAGCCTAGAAATAAGTCATTAAAATGAAGTAAGG
>NW_015230931.1:0-760 GCF_001447785.1 Gekko japonicus | reverse complement strand
AACCAGGATTGCTGGAGAGGGGCAAATAATACAAGGAAGACAGCGGGTTGGATCCAACATTGTTTTTTTTTTCTTTGCTCCATCTCACTCAGCCCCCCCTTCCTTACTGCAGTTCCTGTTCCACATGGTATTTGTCCATGCAGTTCTAATGATCTCCTGCATAGTCTTTCTGATAGTAGGAAAAAACTGGTTGGATCCAATCCACTATGTATTTTGCAATCCCCTCACCTCAGACTACCCATCTCACCAGAGTTAAAAATGTCAAGAATCCTCCCTTCTATTAAAGAAATAATTTGTACCATCTTCTCTCCCCAACCCCCCAGTAATCAGAGTAATATGACCCTGTTCTTTATTATTACTACTGGTCAGGATGATGAATACTTGTAAGAGCTGACCTCATATGGGTGTCTTCTTCTGTCTCCTTTACTGCTTCCTTTCTTTAGCTAAGTGAATGAAATCTGCTTATGCATTTGTATTCTGCCGGTATCTACAGTTTTCACAAAGGCCAGCTTTCCCATAAAAAAGGGATTATAAATAGTGTAGAAAATGATGATCCAAGCTAGTACTTAAAAAAAAACACACAACAAAAGCATAAAAGTAAAGGTCATTTTCACAAGTTTCTATCTTGAAGGACTCCCCAAAATTATAGTGAGAATTCAAGTCAATTCCGTTTATTAGGATAAGCTTTGTTGGGCATGTGGTTCATTTCTCTCTCTCTCCAGTACTCAGAATAGAATTTTTGGCAAATTGGAAAAAAAAT
>NW_015230930.1:0-760 GCF_001447785.1 Gekko japonicus | reverse complement strand
CCCCTGGGTGCACTGTCCCATGTATCGATGTGCCATTCTGAGTCTGCATGCAGCTAAGCGCAGAATAGCAGGGACTCCTTTTCCAAGGAATGGTTCCAGCATGTATCCACCCGGCAGTCCTATGCAGAGTTGCTCTGGTGTGACCCTAATGAAATCAATGAGCAGAGAGTATATAGCAGGTCTGCACTGGATTGTGCGGCTAATGACGTTGGGCGGGTTGTCAGATTTATGTCTTTCCCAAGGTGTAAGATCGGCAGCTTGGCAGGATAAATTCTGCTCTCTGCGTATTTATAAGATCTGCCTGTCTGATGTCGCCGGCTTTCCCTGTCTGCTTTGGGACGGTCATTTTGAACCTCTTACCTTTGTCAGGGTTGGTGTCCGCATTTGCAGCCGGAGGTCGAAAACAAGTCCCCGCCTTGTTTGCGCCGAGCGTCCGCCTCCTGGACAAAGTGGTGAGGTTTCAAACACCACCGGTCAGCTAGACAAAAGAGGATCTGTTTGTGCATTATGTAAGGTATTTACATTCTGCAGTCTCAGTTTTAAAAAAAATAAATCACGGGGCAGCTTCGGGCCATAAAAGAAGAAAACCACATTCTTAAGATCTAACAAGATAACAGAAGAAGCATAGAACCGTTCTCCCTGTAGCTGTAGTTTCAATGAAAGGGCTTCTCTCTTTCTCTTCCTCTCTCTTCCCTCTGAATGGCTGACTCCCAAAGGAGTCGTAGGGATGGGCTGGATCATATCGGGTTGCTAGGTCTGG
>NW_015230929.1:0-760 GCF_001447785.1 Gekko japonicus | reverse complement strand
AACTTGGGGTTTCAAGGTGAGGTCACCTGACAACTTCAGCCAAAGGTGGTGGCTGCCACATGGGCCACATGGGCATCTCCAGTTTATCAGGCTTTGCTGGGCCTGGCCCCCAACATGCATGCAGCCTCAAGCTTCCACAGGAGGAGGGTTAGTTCAACTCATCTTCCCGGTTCCCTTCCACAGTGGCTTCGGGGCAGGGGAGAGTTCACGACTTTCAGCCACTTCACATTTTTCCCCGGGGCTCACAGCACTGGTTGTTAGAGCAGGCTGTGGAAGGGGTTTTCCCCAACCTATGGCCAGCACATGGGTGTCTGCTCAGCGCTGCACCGCTTGGTCTCCAGTCTTCTCATGGAGCTTCACAGTGAGGACACACCAACTCAGAGCTTACCAGCTGCTGTCCTTTAAAAAGTTTATATCTCCGGTATCTGGCATTATATTTTATGGCACACATGGCCTGGCCTAACAAAATGACATTTATGTCAGGTCCAGTCCTGACACCTCTAGTTTACACTATGATGAAAATTTATTAAAAGCTGAAGTTTTCTAAGGGTTTGCTTAACCTCAGATCTCACCACATGGGGATTCATTTGGAAGAAACATTTGAAGCATCAAGTGTGGCAACTTTGCTATATTGACAATCTGTGAGCACCTGTGGGGTAGCTTAGTTAAATAGGGATGAACTAGATCTTAGCTAGAGCTGCATATCTCGCCCATTTGCACATTTGCTTCCACCTAAACTGGGAATGCAAAGAAAGAATAT
>NW_015230928.1:0-760 GCF_001447785.1 Gekko japonicus | reverse complement strand
AATAGGAATGGCTAAACATTACATGGGCCCCATGAATAAAGCTGATGCATAACCCCTAAGCCTCCCAAAGTTTGGATTTTGGTGTGCACAACAATACGACACACAAAAGCTGTGAGATCGGAGTTTCTGTGTGCCTCGTGTGTACAACTGTGGCACCATTTTGCGCAGAACTAGTTACACAAGTCCTTGCAAAGTTGGGAAGGGATTTCTGATTTGATTTGCTCTCATCTTTTTTGCACTGGTGACATTAAAAGGACTTTTTTCCTGAATGCAATCGCAAAAGAGGAGAGGATGAGGAGGGAAGTCTTGGATTTTGTCACTTATTTTTCATTTCAAAGCAGCCGCCGAAAACAGCCTACTGATCTTGTCAGCTGTCTCCATGATGCAAATGCAGTGACGGTTCCCTTTCTGAGGGTAAGACATTGCCTTTTGGTCTCAAACAGTTCAAAGATGTGCAAAGCAGGCTGCCAAGTTTTAATTACCAGCTCCCTGCCTCCGTTTGAGATTCTGATAAGTGACGTGCTCTTGATGGCCCTGCCCCACTAGCTGTCTGGAGGCACGAATCCTGTGATGCACAAGAGAAACCTGGAAGCCGACATAAATTATGCAAAGTAGGTAAAATGTACTTATTTTGAAGTCTTCTGTCTAGCTTTTTAGATTTTGTTTGTGTTGGGGATGAGAACACAAGTAATCAGGCTAAGCTGTTCTTGTCTCTTTGCACTCCCAACTGCCAAAAATTTAGATTTCGAACTTCTTGTGG
>NW_015230927.1:0-760 GCF_001447785.1 Gekko japonicus | reverse complement strand
TCTTCAAGGGCAGCCCCATGTAGACCATATTACAGTAGTCTAGCCAGGATTTAATCATTGTGTAAGCAGTAAGGTCTTTTTTCTTTATGAAGGAAACAATGGTGTTTTGCCAAAAATAAAATAAAATAGGATCGAATCCTTCCTTCACTGGCCACTTTTCCCTCTGCAAACACCTCCCTTCAGGGGCTTCCCCCTCCCCCATCTATATTAGTGACATAATAGCTGTCTGTTTGCAGTACCGAGCTCCAGCCATTTTTTTTAAGTTAAAAAGAACCATTTCATGAAAGGAAATAATTTTTCTCAGAGATGGGACAGCTTTTCCCAGGTGTTGCGAGTAATCGCCTGAAGAAAGGGGAGGCTGTCGTGGGAAGAATAAGTTATAGCAAAATGACTCCAATTAACCATGTAGACCAGGGTTGTGTTAACAAAGGGAAAACTCGTTCCAGAACTGTCCTGTTTATGAACCGACCTGGAGGTTAAAAGGAGATGAACCTTTTCTTCCAAATATGATGAGTTGTTGCTGAAGGATGCCAATAGCCTAAGGGAGACGGAGACCCTCCTCACCCGAAGAAATAAATACAGTTGGAAAACTTTGCATTCATCCATCTGATGCCGCGAAGATGTTCGGACCATCGAGAGAGCCAGGGATTCTCCGCCACTTGGCTAGCCGAGAGGATTTCTGGAAGGTTTCACGAACCCCCTTTATGCTTGTTAAGCTCACTCACCCATTTCAATAAATCTAGCATTCCCAGTCAACAAT
>NW_015230926.1:0-760 GCF_001447785.1 Gekko japonicus | reverse complement strand
GTCACTTGGACCCCGACCCCCAAACCGGGGAAACCGCCCCTAGAAGAACAAAGGGTGTGGCTGCCCAGAGTTGCCAAGTCTGGCTTGGGGGACTCCTGGAGCTTTTAGAGGTGGAGCCCGGAGAGGGATGTGCCAGGCCCCAGAGCACACGGCCAAGGCAGCCAGCCAGCCAGCCATCGTCTCCCGGGGGGCTGATCTCGCTCATCTGGAGCAATCCGGTGTGCTTCCTGGAGATCTCCCCACATGGAGGTCGGCAGGCCTGCCTGAGTCTGCCTGGGGTTTCACAGGGGCAGCGTGGCCCAGGGGCTGAAGGAAGGAGCTGTGACGCAGGAGGCCCTGGTCTCAAATCGTGAGGAGGGTTGTGCAGCAGCGACACATTAAAGACGAACCGGTTGTTTGTGGCAGAGTTTTTCCGTGGGCCCCGGCGTGCTTGGTCAGATGCCCAAAATGCATTCTGTGCCAGCAAGGTTTTTATGCACAGAGAGCGAGAAGGGGAGGGGGTGGACTGCAAACCAAACAGGGCTGAGAAGGCCTACTCGTGCATGTTTTGTGACCCTTCCCTGCAAACTCAGCAAACTCAATTATCACTCGGTAGCAGCACGGACCTCCGTTGCGTTCAACATCTGCAGAGCGTGCAGGCGTTAAATGGCTTCACGACAGAAGACCTTGGTGCTATCCGCTCGCCGCTTGCCTCTCGAGTTTGCTGGGTGGCCTCGTGCGCCATCGGCTCCCTTTCAGCCTGGCCTGCCTCACAGGGTTG
>NW_015230925.1:0-760 GCF_001447785.1 Gekko japonicus | reverse complement strand
CACTGCCTGGTCCAGCATGACTCTTCTATGTTCTTATGTTCTTGACTCTCCTGTTATGGTGTTAATAAATTTTACCATATCTATAATATGTTTGGATTTTAATATTTTACTGTTTTCTTACCAGAATGTTGTTGATGTCATAGTTATTTTGTTGTTTCAAGCTGCCTTGTGGAGCCATTGGGTAGAAAGATGGGAATATATATGTATGTAACAACTTATGTATGAACAAAACACAGTTGATGGATTAGATGGTAGACACTGAGCTCTGGGCTTGATCAGATTCTCAAAAGAACAACTGCGGACCGTCCATCACAGAGTAAGACCTGTGAATGCATACAACGATCCACATTGGATTGAAGCCAGAGAGTGTCGCTTTCATAGGGTAACTGACTGGCCCTCACAGTGCAGTCTGTTTTAATGCACATCATGATCTCATATCCTTCTAAATGAAGAAGAATGTGAAATAGTAACATGATAGATACGGTGCAAAACATTAGTTAAGACTGATTGCTTCCATGCTAGGATAGAGACAAATAGCTTAGAGGCAAAACTAGGGTTGTGAGTGAAGGATACAGAGATACAAGTACGCATTCCTTGTATCATGGCAATTTCCATGGCTGAATAGAATGGATAGAATCAGTGTCCAAGGAAGCCACCTGATGTGTATGGTAGGAAGTCTCTTGAGCTGCAGGCACTTCTTCCTTGTGTTTTCAGATCTTTGGACCAATAGCCCCATAGTCACTTTCACTTTGTCCCACTC
>NW_015230924.1:0-760 GCF_001447785.1 Gekko japonicus | reverse complement strand
ATCCAGCATTGGCTTCCCTTGTGTTCTTTAAACACTGTAAGCCCACCTTTTCCCATTATCTGGGCCCTAAAGAGGGTAACAATAAAAACAGCATGCATCAGCGATGACATAAAGATTAAAAGAAACCTTAACAAAAGGACACTCTCCTAAAACCATCTTAAAATCCATTTTCCTTATAAGCCCTTAGACCACCTTGTCCAATATTAAGAATCCTCCTGAAAAGCTCAGTTTTGCAGCCTCTCTGAAATGCCGTGTGGGGGGGTGGCTATTCCTCTGAGCTGCTCAGGAAGCCTGCAAATGGGGGGGTGAGGGGGCTGCAGACGGTGCTGCCCTGAGCAGAACTGACCCGTGACTCATGATACTAAGTACTGTAATTTTTCTGTTCTCAGGTCAGGTTAACCTTAGAAAGGGCAAGAAAGAAGATGTATGGAGAATATGATGAGATGAAACGCAAAATCCAAGAGCTTACAAATGAACTGGCAGTAAGTACCCCTGTATCTTATTCCGTTCAGTGCTTCTAACATATTTAGTCTGTTCCTTCTGATAATGAATGAACTGAGGCGGAGTGAAAGTACTGTTTGACATATACCTGTATTGGATGTCATTTGGGTCCCAATGGCCCACAGGTGCTTTCTCTGAGGAAGCATGACTAATTCATGGGAACGTTCGCCCTGCTTCTTCAACTGGCATTTCCTTGCTTAGTGCGCCTGCTGTTCGCTTTTATCATCCGGGATCCTTCCTTCAAGTATCATCTGCTCTT
>NW_015230923.1:0-760 GCF_001447785.1 Gekko japonicus | reverse complement strand
TACTTGCAATTTCTTGCTTTCGAACCCTACTACTGACTAATAAGGGTTCTAGTTCCCTCCGTCTTCCACTTCCAGGGTAGGAGGTTGTATGGAGGAATGTTTAGATCATGTGAGTCACCAAACCAAAGCCCAGAAATGAGTTACCGGTGCACCAGAAGCTAGTCTGACGTCCCAAAGTTGGTTTCACCTCTGGCACGAGTCTTCTTTTCTTGCTGAGCATTTCTGCTGTCATGCTATGGGGTGCACATTGCTTAGCCTTTTAACGGCAAGGGAGGGGCAGAAGAATTTTTTAAATTATTAATCAGAAGCCTGGATGCCAGAGAGAACTGCTGTTGGTTTTTCTCAATGCCGTGTCTAGGTACCAGGATGCCGTTGATAAATACGAGACAGTGCTGAAAACGGAGCCCAGCATCCCTGCTTATACCACACGTGCCAAAGAGAGAATCTGCCACTGCCTCTCCAAGGTAAAACGTTCATCCTTACCTTTGCGGGAATTCTGTGCAGCGAAACGAAGCAAACACTGACCTCTGTCTGTCTTCCCTTTCCCAGAACCAGCAGTCAGTGGAAGCCGTCAAGCTCTGCACTGAAGTTCTGCAGCTGGAAGGAGACAACGTGAACGCCCTCAAAGCCAGAGCCGAAGCGTACTTGCTAGAAGAGCAGTATGAGGAAGGTAAAAGTTGAAGGAAGACAGGCTGCGTTCACTGGAGGTGTTTAGTTGTAGTGGGAACTCGCCAGCATGAGTTCGCGTGTCTGCCTTTTC
>NW_015230922.1:0-760 GCF_001447785.1 Gekko japonicus | reverse complement strand
ATTTCTGGGATTACAGACTTTCTTGCAGCTGCCACATCACCACCACCAGTCTAACATCTCCAATTGTTATTTGCCACATAAAGATTTTTGGGTTGAGACTTACTCCTTTGGAGTCTCTATGTAACTTTTGACACCATCCCTAGGTGTCTGCCCATGAACCTAGATGACTTATCCCGTGATCAGTTCTTGAAGTCACTCTATTATAGCTGCTGCTGATTGGACAGGTGAAAAAGCAGACAACATATCCTTTATAGGATTATTTAAAGGTTAGCCAACTGTGCTTGCAGAAAAGGGGGTGAACTGCAACTGAAGCCATGCTAGACATGGAGGTTGCTTTGATGACTTGACCATGACCCTGGGTAATATAAGTCTCTTCTCCAATGACAGAGAAGGTTTAGTTTATGGATTTTGCAAGCACAAAGGCAGTCGCAAGCTGCATATTTGTTCCTTGTTAGCAAGAAATTTCATGGCTGTCACGCTGTAGCATGAGGGGATACTGTGCAGGCACAAAGTTGTTCAACCTGATGCTTGAGAAGAATTTCAAGAAGAAACATCAAGGCAATCCAATAAGGAGCTCAAGTTGCCCGGTGTATAAGCAAGGGAGTTCAACCAGCATTAAGTTCATCAGGTGATAGAGTTCATGTCATAGTTCTCAGCATATTTGGTTTCTAGTGTCACTGACCAAACATCTTCAAATCACACTTGCATGAATTAATGATGACTGAGCAAATTTTATCTTTTGTGTGTGTGTGTGTGTGTG
>NW_015230921.1:0-760 GCF_001447785.1 Gekko japonicus | reverse complement strand
CCCTGCTTAGCTTCCAAGATCTGGTAAGAGTGGGCTAGGCTGGGTCACCCAGGTCAAGGCACCAGCCACACTAGCTGCTGTATAAATCACATAAGTGATGCAGCACCTACCAAAAAAGATTACGGTCTATGTTAGATGAATAAGACAGAGCTCTTTCCAACTGTTCCAAAATGTTTAATCCATGTCCTCAGGGAACGGGCTACTTCATGGTTCAGAAACCATCTCAGTTAGTTGCTATATTTCGATATCGTTTTTCCCCATTGCCCAAAGTGGTTTATAGTAGAAACAAAACAAATTCTATTGCCCTTCTCTCCCCACACACATTCCCAATATTAGTTCTTGTTAACTGAGTGAATATCCTTCTCCAGAACAAGAGGTCTGTAATATTCTGACAGCCAAGCAGGAAGGAGCCAAGTACTGCTTCTGAATGCTCATAGGCATTAATCTCATCAGATAGGAGCAAAAATTCCTACTTGGAAATCCCATCGACTTGATTTCAAATAAGTTGCATCACATAACTCAAGCTGGGCAATATAACATAGGTGACACTCCCCAGCTGTCAAGACTGAGTGAGATTTTACTCTGTACACCTGCATAGCCCTACAGAACATTAGCAGCACTATGTTCTGGCAAGGGGCTAGAAGGACTGGGAGATCGCCTTTCTGTAGGAGAAGTCATGGCATGGCAAAGAGATCCCTTGGTTTATGAGCCCCAGCTCAAATGAATACCAAATCAATTCAGAATTGCTGCAACATTCCAC
>NW_015230920.1:0-760 GCF_001447785.1 Gekko japonicus | reverse complement strand
CCACACCCCACCTCCACCAGCAATGTGTCTCTTTCAGCCCAGTCATACCGGCTGTTGACTGGACTGAGTTAGATGGGGCATGTCTCCCCAAACACAGCTTCTCCCTGTATCCTGTTTCCAAATTGGCCAGTCATATTTTCATAATGCAGCTGATGCGTTAGGAGCCCTCCATTGTTCCGTGTCTTATTTTCAGGTTTCGTACAGAGCTCCCTGCACACGCAGCTTCCGATTGCTTCAGTTCGTCTAGGTCTCCCCCCTTCTCTGCTGCCTTACCAAAGCACACGTGCCTTAACAAAACACTGAAAAAGCAGCCTTGACGTGTGCAATCCGAGCAGTGATAGAGTACTTGACATTGTGCGTGTCGTTGTACCACGATTCTTTTTAGGTGGAGCTTTACCAATATGAATGAGTGCACACATCGGCAAGACGTCTTATATTAAAGGGGAAAAAAAACCTTGATGCAATCATATTATGATCACATCAGAATTGCTTTCTTTGTGGCATTTTGTCAATGCACAAGTGCGCATCAGAGTGCGTAACAGAGCTGCTGGTGGTGGGGGAGATGCAAATGTACAGAAGGCACTGAAAGCATCTAACTGCATACACCCTGGTTCTGGAATTAATTTTAGAAATGCTACTAGTTATTCTGGAGCACAAAGCACAGCGAAGCCGCAGAACGAGAAAGGAACGGGAAGGGGATAACGGCACTTCCCTAATCAAAACTGAAACTTTGATGAAGGTGAAAACGCAGCCCTCGAGC
>NW_015230919.1:0-760 GCF_001447785.1 Gekko japonicus | reverse complement strand
GGGAACCTTTACCTTTACCTTTATTCAAGTTGGTGAGAAGATTTTTCATTGTTCGGTTGCAGTTGCCAAAAGGCTGACACGATTCAGATTGTCTCAGAGAGCAACCCTTTTCTGCTCAAAGAGTGTATCCATCAGGTTTTTTAGTTGGGATTCCTCCCATGGATTTCTTCTCTTATGTGCCTGTTGGTAGAATCTCGGGCAGAATCGGATCCCGGATTTATGAATGGTTTTGTAAAATTCTGTTCAAGAGGCACCGGGAGATCTGCTCCTCACCTTCCATCTAGGGTTGCTTCCCCCCCCCCACCGCTGCCGCCTTGAATCTAAATCGTTCACACCCGCAACTCCAGCTTGTTAACCTATCATATCATTCAATTTATGAGTGTAATTTCCTTGATTCGTGTAGCAATTTGCAATATTGAATTGCCGAATGTAACCCCGGAGAAGGTAACCTTCCACCTCTGTGCAATTAACATCATTTTCAGGTCAGTTCTATAAATTCCACTTTGCACTCCGATCATCGTTTGTGAAATTAGACAGCCTTCGGAAAGGAGTTGCGCAGCACAGTCCGTTGCTTGCTGGGCTCCCAGAGCGTGGCTGTGGTTTCTGTGCTTATTAGAAATCCCTTCCATCTGGGGGGCGGAGGGCATCAGGAACAGGCCCCTCTTGCGCACGGAGCTTCTGGGCAGAAAGACAGGGCTGTGTGGTGGTTAGAGTGCTGGATTAGGCTGGGGAGACCTGGGTTCAGATCCTCCCCTCAATC
>NW_015230918.1:0-760 GCF_001447785.1 Gekko japonicus | reverse complement strand
CACGTGAACGAAATTTAGCATCCAGCTGACGTGGAACAACAAAAAGCAAGCCACTATTTTTTTACAGAGGGGGAAAAAAGGGGGAAACCAAGGAAAACAGTTGCTCTCCATTCCTCAGAAAATAGCAACCCGGTTTCTGTTTTCCAGAATTTTGATTAGTGAGCACAAATATCTTGAGACAATTGGCAAGCACCTGTTGTCTGATTACATACTGTGCATTTAATTTATGTAGTTATCTTGTGTGTCTGCTTCTCCCTTCAGGCCAAGCGGCTGACTCCTGACCCCTGCTTCACTGACAGCTGCTTCTTCAAGATCACTGGAACCCTGATCCTGTTGTCCCTCAGGGTGGCGAACCCCAGCAGACTAACCCTGAAAACAAGAACTGTCTCCGCCTCCTCGGAACAGCTGACCCCCCACTTCTGAGTACCTCACTTCCAGAGGAGACCCCCCTCGCATCCAGTTTGAACCTCCGTCCCACATGTGGATGTGATCTTCCAAAGTATTTCCCTTCTCCCCACTATGAATGCTCGAGTCTCAAGAGAGCCCCTTTTCAAGAACACGCCGTGCTTGCATTCGTTCCCATAGTTTGACCTTAAAAATGCAAAGCGATGTTTTTTTATTTCTTGTTTAAGCAATGAAATCCAGATGTTAAAGGTTTCAGGTGGGGCTAATATTTTTGGCAGGCTGGAGGAGAGAGAACCCATCTGCAGTCCGCTTCACTTAAATACATTCCATCTCTATCTGTATCGTCCGTCCGTCC
>NW_015230917.1:0-760 GCF_001447785.1 Gekko japonicus | reverse complement strand
CCCGTGTGACCGGGGCCATGGTTTATTTTCCCCTGACCTTGTCCCATGCACGCCACTCCATTTGCCTGACCCAAAGGGAACAAGACCTGCTCTCTCTCTCTAAATGTTTCCATGGGCCTGTAAAGAAAACTTAAAATATCCTAGGTTTAATTCTGTTATGCATACGCTATAGCTAAGCACAGGTCAATTAAGGTAGTATTAAAGATCCGAGGCCAATAATAGTAACAAAGAAGTAAAAAAAATGAATCTAGTATAAAGGAAAGAAAAAATAGGCATCACCTTTCATACCCAAAAGGAGGAACAGAAATCATACAATGGCAGCTATAAAATAAACAATAGCAAAATGCACATTTATTGCCAAAGAAAATCCTCTGAAACACAGCCCAAGATTTTTATGGTCAGCAGGGTTGAAATTGCTTAAGAAAAAAAACAAAACACAGAAAAAACAAAATGGAGCCTTCTGGCACATTGGAGAATAACAGATTTATTGTTGCATATGTTTGTATGGGCTCACAGCCCAAGTCTCTTCATTTTCAAGCATTTTAAAGTGGAAACACGAATGTAATGTATTGCTTCCGAAGGAAGAAACAGGAAGGTCTCTAACTGGAAGTGACATCTCCTTTTGAATCACCCTCTCCTATGATGAAGGCTCTCAGACGAGTATCACTTGGCATGATGGACAGAACAGAATTCTTCAAGAGGGGATATTGTAGTTTTCTATTGTTAGCTGAAAGTTCATAAATGGTTTTTTTCAGGGGTC
>NW_015230916.1:0-760 GCF_001447785.1 Gekko japonicus | reverse complement strand
GGGAATACCATTGCTTTTGACCATGCGGAGCCATTGTAATAAATGCTGGACATAGGCCAGTGTAATAAAGAACTGACCATTAGAAAGAGCAAAATATGTGTGGAAGGTGTCGGTGGGTGTCACGTGCCCACAGACACAATGTTGGGGACCCCTGCTCTAGGTACTAGTTGTATATCCTCCACGCCTGTTACTGCACATGCGTTATGTCCCTAGTAATGACTAAACATTTTCCTAGTAAAACCTGTGGAACATCAGTAGTAAATCTTCATTGTGTCTAAATCCCCAGCATACAGCTGCAATAAATAGATCTTTTCCCTCAGTCGGTCCACTAATACAATTCAAACATTTGTCTGCTTTGATATGCGGATGTGCGTGCACATCCTTTGAGAGCCTCGACACTGATGTTTAATCTGATTCAAATCAGCGCCTCCCCGCTTCTTCCGTTCTGTGTAATTTGCATTAATTTGTTCAATTTGCTGCGTTTTGTTTAATCTCTCTTTTGTGAAAATTGAAACAAAAACAGTGACAAACTAATGGAGCCGTTACTTAAGAAGAGATTACATTTGCTCTTCAAGTGAATTTCGAAACACGCCAAAAAGCAGGGGCTAGGAAGGGCAGGGAGAACCGCGATTGGCTGAGGGGCTGGTGATGTCACAAAGACCATACGAAAGGACCTGAGACCCTTTTTGGATGTTCTTTTGAGAGCTGCAGTGGTTAGGAGCTGCAGTGGTTAGGAACATGGAGTCTAATCTGGGAGAAC
>NW_015230915.1:0-761 GCF_001447785.1 Gekko japonicus | reverse complement strand
TGGCAACCCTACTCAGTTTGCTTCAGGGTCATGCAGGGAAGAGAACTCCGCCGGGTTTCCCTGTTCAAGACCGGGCTCCCTGCTCGCTTATCTTAAAGGAGGCAATATGTGTTCCCCAAAACGCACACATTTGCCCCCCCTTTAAGATGTTAATAAAGCGTGGAGCCTATTTCCCAATAGCGAAACTTTTCCCTGCACGGCCCCAAGACAAATTGAGGCTATGTGAACCTGCATTTTTATGAATAGAACCCAATGTTTGATCTTGGTGTTCAACAAAACCCTTACAAGGTGATACAGAAGTCTGATGGGTTGTGTTTGATGGCTCATTATTTCATTCTTTCCCTTATGAACTCATTTGATGGCTCATTTGAGGCCCTATTGTATTCTTTTCCTTATGGACTGCTTTGAGGAAGTATCTGGACAGGTGACATACATTTCCTCAATAATTAAATAAGATGAACGTGCACGCATCAGCTGACGCTATGGAATTTACATCAGAATCCACTTTGCACAGCTTCATGCTCTTGGTGCCATTTGGCACGAAAGGAGGAAATAAGTTCAGAGAAATAATAGTAGCAATAATAACGCTTGCAGATGGGAAAACAGTGCCAGTTTGGGCTCCCAACAAGCGTGTTTTAGCTCTGGATATAAGAGAAGCCATGTTGGATCAGGCCAGGGGCCCATGTAGTCCAACACTCTGGGTTACACAGTGGTCAGAATCCAGGGGCCTTTAGGAGGTCCACCAGTGGGGTCAGAATTCC
>NW_015230914.1:0-760 GCF_001447785.1 Gekko japonicus | reverse complement strand
GTTTGCAAATTCTCATATTGCTGCCTGGGAACTGCAGTTCAGTTAATCAGTTGTAAGTATGCCAAGTGTGATGAACATCTCTAAGATGTTGTCCTTGCCGGTGCAAAAGTAACAAATATATTTCCAATGTGTCTGCTTTTCAGGAACGCCTGAACTACTTCTGATGACCCTGAGGCCATATGCAAACCAGCTAGTGTGCTGAATTCCTCCCACTGCACAGCTACCCGACTGCTGAGAATACTGTTCATTTTAAATGGCAAGCAAAGTATCAATACAATCATATGAGGAACTCAACTTGAAAGAAAATGGGTAAATACAGTAAATTTAATTTCTGAATGCTGGTTCTGATACAGTGATATATTTTCATAATTTTTAGACATCTCTGTATATAGAAGAAAAGTGAGACAAATACCCTTAATTTTTTTAAATGTATGTATTTAGAAAAGCATTTATATCAAACCTTTCTTCATGGTCCAAGGTGGTTTACAGCACCCCATTTAAAACAACATATAATAAGAACACCCCACCTCCAACCTAATAAAATCTAGTAAAACCCAATCACACACAATAAACTGCCTGCAACGGACACTTCCTTAACAGCTCTGATAAATAGTGCAGCCTTGAAGAGTCTTCTATAAGTTTTCAAGGATGGTGCACTCTTTGTCTTCTTTAGGAACCCATTCCTTGAACTGAGAACAACCACAGACAAAGCATGGGCCCTTGTTAAGATTAAGACAGAGACACCATCAGATAAAAGCAA
>NW_015230913.1:0-760 GCF_001447785.1 Gekko japonicus | reverse complement strand
GTTTGATTCCGCGCTGCTGTCCTGGCTTCCCTGCTGAAATAAGGAGCTGACGGGATTCTTATCTGAGAGCGTCATTATCACGGGCCCTAAAAACTGAAGACAGAAAATCCCTGCTTTTAAACCTACACAGAGAGGCAACACAGACACACTTTCCCTCCTATCCCTTCACCTTTCAATGCTAGCCTGGGGAATGTACACTGAAATGACCCAATTATTTGGCACATGTGTTTAGCTCCACTTCTCCAGCCGGTGAATGGAGTGTAAACTTCAGATCAATAAGGCTGGTAATGGTGTTAAAGCAAGCCCAAAGAACTCTCATATTAGCCTTTCCCAGAAACGCTGGCAAAAGCTACCGCTAATGGATATCTACAAAATGGAAAACAGACATACCTGCATAAAGAGATTTTTTTTAAGAAAAATGAATAATGCCACAGTTGAAATACCAAGCAAGCTTACTTATGCTGTGGAGTCCGCTGACAAGGCCTGCCGAAGGACAGTTGAAATAGTCAGCTTCAAGACTTGCATTTCCCAGAAGCATATTTGATTGTCATAAAGGTATACATTTGCACACAAGATCAGCCCTGAAGTATTACATTTTTCAGAAATCCAGCATTCATTATACACAAGCAACAAAGATGTCAGATGTGCTTCTGCGTTCCCAGAAAGACAAGCAGTATTAGGAGGAGCCGTGGTTCAGTGACAGAGCGCTTGCATTATACGTGGTAGACTGTAAATTCAATCCCCAGCATCTCCAATTAAA
>NW_015230912.1:0-760 GCF_001447785.1 Gekko japonicus | reverse complement strand
GATGTGATTGAGACAATATGAGTTGCATGATCAGTCTAAATATAGGTGAGTTTGATTGAATCTAATTATAACTTTGAAGTACTACAGTAAATGCTTGGTGATTGGCATTATGCCAAGACAGGCACTGTTATCTAAAAAGCATCATTTCCACATAAGCCAGCAAAATGAAGAAATGTCTGTAACACAGACACAAATGATAAGAGGGAGCACCAAAGTGAACAGTCTATATCTTACATTTCATCTGACGTTATGAGAGGCTGTATAAAGTTAATTATCCACAAAAGTCCCACCAGTATACCAACTGTTCTGCACAGGTGTACTTGTTTAAGACAGCTTTTCTTGACATACATTGCTTAGCATCCTGTTTGCCTTTCTCTGGTGTCTGAACTTTATTAAGAGGCTTTTCAGACATGAATAAATGAAAAAGTAATTTTGAAGTCAAAGAGAGCAGGAAGAGGAGAACAAGGCTTGAAAAGAAACCTTGGTTTATTTGTTGAGCTGTGTTATTGCTTTTCTAACAACTTTAACTGAAGGTTGATTCAGACATTATAAAGCAGCCTGTATCTAGGATGCTGTAAATATGACTGGTGTTTGGTGTTTGTTTGCAATACCCATTTTTTGTTTAGTTGAAGCCCCTTATATGATTGTTCACAATTAAACATGATTTCACACATGAACATGTCCCAAGGAACAGCTGGGGCATATCATGTGGAACCTTTTAGAAGTTGTGAACAAAACTTAAAATCATTCTTTAAGTATA
>NW_015230911.1:0-760 GCF_001447785.1 Gekko japonicus | reverse complement strand
GGGGGGGGAGAAGCTACAACAGGCCCAGCAGCAAGGCTAGGAAGGAGGGAGTGGGATACCCCATATGAGTATTAAAGGTCACCACTTGTACTATAAGAACGCTCAACTTAAAAAAAATCCATTAAAATATTTAGAATGTTTCCAAGGGATCTCAGTCTAGGAGCCAAGATGAGTGTGTTATTTCTCTCACATCTGCATCAAGTGACAAGGGGTGTGGAGGGGAACTCCTTGTGGCTTTTCCTTCCCTGGCTGGCAGGGGGCAGGCTGGTAGTCCCTGGAGGTGTTCTTTCTGGGAAGAAGGTGGTGTGATCTCTAGCCAGCAGTGGAAGCTATGCTGCCCTTCACGAACAACAGGTACTACTTGCTTTAAATTTTGTACCCCAGCACTGGGACATAAGGTGCAAACCTCACATCAGATGGGAGCAACGCAGGTGCATTTAAAGCAACGGATTTCCTGATGAAGATGAACTACACAGAAGAGATGACAGGAAAGGACTGGGCCTCCACCTCCACAGTGTGTTTCGCCAAGAAGCGCAAGAATCTGAACATGCTCTCACAGTCTCCAATTGACCTGAGGCACATATATCTTGTACTCAGATGCTGATACTGGAATACAAACAGAAGGAAAAGCAGAAGTGAGGGAGATACTAGATATTACCAAAAACAGCTGCCACTCATTCCTCACAACATCTACTAAAGAAATGTATGGCGTAACACTCTCCCAACTTGCTCCATGGCACTGGCTGCTGAGGGGGTGGGG
>NW_015230910.1:0-760 GCF_001447785.1 Gekko japonicus | reverse complement strand
AATAAAGTTGTGGCCAATTTATTCCAAACAAAGTTGTAAGTGTGTTATTCAAACGTGGGCCATAAAACGATGAATGGGGCACAAGGAACAGGGGTTCCCCCTTCGTGCAGTCCACAGTTCACTGTATGCTTCTCCACACCTTTTGCTATTTAATTCAGCATTCTCAAGTTCACCTTCCAGACCAAGTGCTAATCATCACTTCCAAAATAACCCTGGCTCATTTAAGACATGTTGGCGGCTCACAGAGAATTAAAGAAAAGTAATACCGATGATGAACTTTGCTTCTGTTTTATGGCCTTTTTATGATGCACTTTCCCTCCTTAAAGGGAGAAACCAAGCCATTTAAAGCACAGCAGCCCTTTCCCAGAGGGAGGTGAATTTGGGTCCCTTAAATCAGCGTTCCTTGACTTCTGGAGGCAACAAAGCTCGTTATAACCAACATAACTACCAGCTGCACTTATAGCATGCAATTTCCTATATAATGTTTCCAATGGGAAAGACAAAAGCAACTCTACAGGAAAAATGCCATTTCCCATCACTTTTCTCACAAGTCTTACAATAATTGGTCATCACTTCGATCAGGCAAAATGTGAAGCCACTGCTCCTCCGTCTTTACAATCTACAAAGGTGTTAAGAAATAAGTTTCTAGTCTAGATGGATGAACATAGAGAAGACATGAATCACTAATTATTGTTATTTTCAAAGGAAAACTTGGTTGTCTAGTAGAATTCAAGTTGGTTATAAAACCTGACCCATCTTT
>NW_015230909.1:0-760 GCF_001447785.1 Gekko japonicus | reverse complement strand
TTTCTACGAAATGACCCCTGGATAGCACAACGACAGCAGAGAGGGCACACGCAGCCTGCTTTTATATGCCCGATCTGCCCGGTTTCTTCTCTCTCATCTGTTTTAATTTGCCTTCCCTTGTCTTCCTTCCCTCATCCACTCTAGTCGCCATCCGTGTCTACTGAGTCTTCATTTGTCTTTCCTAAGGGGATTTTTCATAGCCAGCTGCAGTAACTTCTGCTACCCCCCCTCTTGCTTGGCAGGAAGAGATGGACACCCGGCCCAAGGTGTCTTCCCTGCTCAGCCGCATGGCCAACTACACCAACCTAATGCAGGGGGCCCGTGAACATGAGGAGGCTGAGAACATCCCCCCGGGCAAGAAGAAGCCCACCAAGGTGAGGAGCCGGGTGACCGAGACTGGGGTGACCATCTGAGCAGTGAGAGACCAGAGCGGGGAGGTGCCTGGTGTGTAACGTTGGGATGGCAGCGTGGAGATAGTTTCTCAGAAGCCCTCTTCCCATGTCACCGTTGACAAACATCTGTTTGTCAGAAAGGGTCAGCTCCTGTTCACTTCATCAATGAAACTTATCACAAATAATTAAAAAAAATTTTTTTCCTGCGGATCAGTCCCTCGATCAATATAAACGAGAATCCCATACTGAGCAAGAGCAAGCATTGAGTGTGACGTGAGAATTACCCAACGCGTGCACAAAGGAGAATCAAGAGCGTTGGGATATTGTAACTCCGCGTGTGAGAGGATCTGGGAGGGAAAGGGTTAAGA
>NW_015230908.1:0-760 GCF_001447785.1 Gekko japonicus | reverse complement strand
GCTCTTAACCACTACACTACACTGCCCCACCTGGTCCTGCCCTCTTTCTCAAAACGCTTGGCCGGCACCAGGAAATGTGTTGGCGGGCACCAGGGTGCTCACACAGGCACCACATCGGGGACCCCTTCTCTAACCAGTACACCACACTGGCTTTTCTCAACCAAAACTCTGTGGGGAGGAGAAAAAACCCTGTGGCTAACCCCCTCAAAAAACTCTTTGCCAAGAACTTTCCTTCCAGGCTGTAAGAGTGTATTCTCTGTTCGGCCTGGCCTAGCCAGGCTAAGCAAACTGGCAGCAGAGATCCCTTCTATGAACTGACCCTTGCCCGTGGTGCTTTCCTCCTTTTGCCCGCCCCCCCATTCAATCACTCTCACCACCACGAAAGCAGCCGGTCTGGCAGTGTGTAATTAAGCCAGAGGCCCCATACCGAGGATGGCCCCCTGCCAAACCACGGGCCTCCTCTCCTCTGCATATTGATGCATTTGCAGGGATAGAAAACTTTAATCACATTTTAATAACTAGGTACTTTGAACTCCATAAATCTAGTTCCCCGGGCTGCTTGTAAAGTTTCTCTCTGATCTTGAAAGAAGAAAAGGAATCAAGTTTTGCGTCTCCTTCTTTGGGCAGTTTCTGCACCTTCCATTTTGGGGATCCTGGGGTTTCTTCTTCTAAGGTAGAACCAGCGTCAGAGTTCCTGTCACCAGCCAGCCAATGCCTGGATGACCAAGGGCAGATGTACAGAACAAGCTAGGAATCAGGA
>NW_015230907.1:0-761 GCF_001447785.1 Gekko japonicus | reverse complement strand
AGTCCGCGCTCCTAACCACGACACCAGATACTGTTTAGGTCCTACATTCCTAAGAGCAAACTTAGAGCGTCGCCGCTACTGTCTGAGTTCCGAGGATCCTATTCCAGCCACAGACAAAACAGAGTCAGAGGAAGTAGCCTTTCGCTTTCTCCTTAACTGGCAAGTGAGCCTTGGGCCACCCACGTGCAAAGTGACCACTCCGGTTCCGCACCGTGGCCTTTCTCCGAGTTCTGGCACCGTCCCAGTGGAGTCTCGCCAAGTGGAAACGGTTTCCCCCGTTTTGGCCAGAGAGGGGCTTGACTGCAGGATTTCTGGCCTTACGAAAACCCTCCAGTGGGAACCGCCATGGCCCCGTCGAAAGGAACAGGAGCTGCACGTTAGCCGGGATGATTTAACGTGTGAGGCGCACCGCTTTGTGGTTATATAATGCGCATCGGGCCACTGTCTCCCAGAAGTGATGAGATCCATCTGCATCACTAAGCCCTCCTGTGCTTTCCGGTTCTGAACACTTACTAGTGCTTATTATTTGTCATCTCTGTGTCCTTCTTCCAAGGAAGGCGGAGCATATATTCAGGGGTCAGTAGTGAAGCGCATCGTTGGCAAGCAGAAAGCCATAGATGATGAGCCCCAGCATCTTCGGTTAAGGGATCTCCGCTACTAGGAAAGACCCGTCTCAGCAACGTCCAGTCAGACTGGACAGCGCTGAGCCCACCTGGTCTGGCCCAGTTTCTAAAAGCCAGGAAAGGTGTCAGCGGGTACCA
>NW_015230906.1:0-760 GCF_001447785.1 Gekko japonicus | reverse complement strand
CGGAACACTATTGGCAGCCAGTGCAGCGATTCTGTGTGGGACAGAGCGCTCCCATTTGGTCCGTCAGCAGAGCTGAGAGTCTTTTAAAAGGTTCTGATAACTCTGATTGTCAGTTTAAGAGAACGGGGGATTTGCATTCATCACTTTTTAGAAGACATACTGATCAGGTCCATCGCCAGAGACAGATCCCTAGTGGATACAGAGACTACTATCCAATGCCTACAAAATCATGGAGTCCTCATGAACGTGCAGAAGAGCTCACTGCAAGAACGGCTAGCAGACATCATCCTAGTGGCTCCCTTCTGGCCTTGGAGGCCATGGTTCTCAGCCCTGCAGGAAATGTTGGTAGAACCCTCTGGAAATTACCAGTGTCACTTGATATGTTACTGCAGGGATCCATCTGGCACCCGCAACTGGGATGGCTTTGTTTGACCGCCTGGAAATTGAGACGGATAAATTCATACATCTAGGATACAATACTGAGGTCACAAGACTCTCGTGGCCTCCAGGAGACCATCAACAAATAGGATCTACAACACATCATGGAAAGCATTTGTTTGCTGATGTAAAAGGGAAAAGGTTGATCCTTTGAGACCACCTCTCAGATCAATCTTAGCATTTCTGCTAGAAGGAGTGACAAGAGGACTCAAAGCACCTTCTCTCAAATGACAGTTTGCAGCCTTGGCAACGATCCTACCTCAAATGCACAGCACAAGCATTTCAAGGCACCCTCACATACGGTTTTCCTCTGGGGTGTGAC
>NW_015230905.1:0-760 GCF_001447785.1 Gekko japonicus | reverse complement strand
GTGTTATTATTTATCCAGCAGAACTGGTGGCCATTGGTGGACACTGAAGAGCCAGAAGACTTATACCAAGCCCATATCTTTTTTAAAGGGCTATTGTTTCTTGTTCTAATTTTCTGTATAGGACATTTTCTTTGTATTTATTCAGTTATTTGAGTCTTGTTTCATTCCATAATGATAAGGAATTTCAGCTAGAAGCCTAAAAAGAAAAAAAATCATCTCTTAAATAAATGGACCTTATAGGCAACAAGCAAAGACTAGGGCTGATTTTGAATTTTTCTTCCTGTTGTTTCAACATGAAAATCCCCTTTTCAGTTTTGCTTCTCCCATGTGTAACTCTAGACTTCTTTGCATTTTGTGCCATTGTTTGTATTCTCATACATTTCCCTTGTAAAATGTGCACATTTTCCAGCATTATTTAGGTTTCAACAAATCAGTACTGGACATATCAATGGCATAAACTGTAGTGTAAATTCTATTTCAGTTGCATATAAAAACTACACAACATGGAAATGAAACACACAAATCGACAAAATCAGTAGCAAAAGAATGGAGAGCTGACCTGGTCGACAACACTATTAACAAATATAAAAAGGAACCCAATAGTGAATAGCTCTTCTTGTGTTCTAACAAGAAAGGCAGCGCACACTCTGCGCAGCCAAGAGCTAAAGCTTCTCCTGGGCAACATCCACATACTGCTGGATATTGTGTCATTAATTATTTCTTTACTTAATTTACACCTAGGATTGCCAGCTCCAAGTTG
>NW_015230904.1:0-761 GCF_001447785.1 Gekko japonicus | reverse complement strand
CCCCCACCCCAATTTATAGCTAACTTTGACTTTATTGAAAATGTATCTATGCTGATGAACGTTAAGTGGCCATCTCAAGAACACAGAACTCAAAACTGTAAAAGCTAGAAGGATCTCTCCAGTGAAACAAGGCAAAGCAGGAAGCTTCGGAGGCCATGCCGTGAAGGCGGCACCATCAAGTGCTCTGACTTATGTTGTCATTAAAGCTAAAACCCACTTATTGCCTTTTACGAGCGCAGAGAAGACGCGCTGCCACAGTGGCAAACGGCGGGAAGCACGGGCATTACTATGATTATCGGTGTGACGCTCAGAGCTCCAAAGAAACAAATAACATTGGGCGACTCGTTTTATGCGGCTCGCGGTTCATGCAAAAAAGGTGGAATTTACATAAAAGGCATAAAAATCCTCAGGAAAGAAGAAGGAGAGCCATAATTCAGCACCGAGCCTGCCCCACAAGGGAAGGGAAAAGATGTCGAGGGAAAGTTCTTCTTCAGGCAGCACATAATTGGGATTCTCCGGCCACGGATGCAGGTTTTTTTGTTTTTGTTTTAAAGGAGAAACATTCATAGAGTACGGGTCCACCAGTTGAAGGAACATGCATGTCTAGGGGCAAAGTATCCAAGATTGTCAGCTGCTTGGTTCAAATAATAGAGCACAGCCACCACATTCAGGATCTGTTTGGAAGTCTGCAGAGTTCACCAATAGAGAGAGCATTCTTAAGAAAAGGTCAGTTGGGGCTCAATGGGATGCATGTTGACCAT
>NW_015230903.1:0-761 GCF_001447785.1 Gekko japonicus | reverse complement strand
CACTCTCCGTCTGCATACTTTTCAATAAAATTGGGTATTGTATAGAAGAACTGGCAGGTGTGGGAGGGATTAAGTGCCCCTCCCTCCTCTGATCCTCTTTGCAAGTGTCCCTCTTGCTATTATCTCAGCAATCATAAGATTGGGACCATGTGTTTGCTAAAATAATAACTAATTCCACTTTCACTCTACTTCTCCATTCTGTATAATGTGTAGAACAGCTCTCACTTATTAACCTAAACCATCTAACCCCAATTCTATATTCCAGTTCTATATTCCATTTTATTAAATTCTCCCCATCCTGGCTTAGAGTTATTAATGTGGGAGAAAGATGAGGATGGTATCAAACTAGCAGACCTTGATTGGGTCCTACACAAGTCTGGCAACTCTGACTCTGCATTTGCTGCCAAGTCTTTCTCTGAAGACATCACTGAGAGCCAGGACAGGTACATTTGCCACACTTACAACACAGAGGGCACTAGCACTCCATGTCAGTTGTAGAACTGTTCTTCATTATGTTCATGGATCATGTGGATGCTTTCCACATTAATGCAAGCTGCTGCCAGAAATATGCAAAACTGGGGCTCAGTGAATGGTATGGTACACCTGATGCAGCAGCTTTGCTAAAGATAAAAAAGGGTGGGCCTGTCAGGGTTGTCAGGCTATTGTCTGACACCCCCGGGAACTTTGGAGGTAAAAAAACAGACATGGAGTCAGCATGTTGGGTGACAGTCTGGAATTCCCCCCAAACTCATAGTTCAGGG
>NW_015230902.1:0-761 GCF_001447785.1 Gekko japonicus | reverse complement strand
CCTGGAGGTCCCTTCCAACTCAATGATTTCTGTGATTCTATGATTCTAAGATGATGGATGCCGGCTGGGACTGTGGGCTTCACGGCATGCCTCTTTGGGTGGTCTGTTACGTACCCGTGTTCTAGAGTGGGACATGGTACTGGGATTTGTCTTTGGAATGGAGAGAGAAAGTTATCTCTGCTTTTCTGCCACAGGCGCAGTGAAACCATTGATCAGAACAAATAATGCATCATTTTAAAACTTCCCATTCACCACCCCAGTGTCTAACAATGCAGCACGAATACCATAACTAAGAATGAGCACGCTATGAATTCTATAACCTTTCTGTTGAACGTTATACCCACCCACTGAGTTAGTCTTACATTAGCGTGGCGCTATATTGCTTATTGTGAAAAGACCCTCCACTTTCCTCTGCTCCCTGTTGCTTCTGACAAGGAGAATTTCCAGCACCGAGATGACACAGGGAAGTATTCCCCACCCCCCACCCCCGATGTAGATGAAACCAAGAGGCATGCCACCCGTGAAGCAGCACTGTTGGCAGCCACACAAGATTGCCTAGGGTGAAATCCACCCCTGGACTGCGATAGAACTGGTTAGCAGTCATTTACAGATCTTGATTTTGTATTGTTAGCCTGGATTATTTGATTGCTGGCGATGCAAAGCTTGACCGTGGACCCCTGTTAAAAAACATTGCTACTGATGTGGCAAGCAAGTTCTACCTGGGATGGTTCATTCAATTTGGTGTAGTGGTTAAGTGCGCG
>NW_015230901.1:0-761 GCF_001447785.1 Gekko japonicus | reverse complement strand
AAATAAACTAAAAAGGATCATACTGTTAACTAGCTCTGGGAAGTAAATTGGCATCTAACACAAACAAGATTCAAATTACCAATGTAATAAGCAGCTTAAAAAGCAAGGGTTCTCAAAGTATTAAACTTTACCTCGTAACTAATTTCACAATTTTCTTCCAAAGGCTCATCACTGCATACTGCTATATTCTAAAACAAGAAAAGTTAACCTTATGTTACTGCTGAAAGTCTACACAAACAGTTTCAAGTTCGTTCATAAAGCAGAGATCAGTCCCTTCAAGAATGCTTTCCCCCCCATCCTTTTAATATTGCAGCCCTGTGTTCTGAAAAACATTCTAAAACCAGCACAAAGGAATCTTTTGAAATCAATCTATTTTCCATGGCTTACAAAGTCCAGAGGAATAAGAACTAGTCTGATATATAGAACTGACTGATCCACAGGACGATCTCTCTCTCTCTAAAGAATCCACAGGAGTGGCAGACTGACTTGTTCTCCATTGCCTGACTTGGAAGAGAGCCTTAAGAATCACAAAACTGAGGTTTCACTGAGACCTTGCATAGCACACTACTAAGCTGTTAAGATTTTCTCTTTCAAACAAACACAGGAGGGTAAATGGATTCAGTTACACTGACCACCACCTTAACCAGAGCTCCTCTTAATTAAGAGCTAAGTGTTCTCATGTGGATCAGAAATCAAAATCAAGTTAAATGCTTGGCTTTACCACAGCAACAACTGACAATGTTTTTCGAGAAAGATCAAGA
>NW_015230900.1:0-761 GCF_001447785.1 Gekko japonicus | reverse complement strand
AAATGAATAAAGAGAAATTTTTAAAAAAGCAAAATTTCTAGCCCTCCAGGCTGCAAAGGTAGTGAAATCTTTTTAGCTGTCATGAGGGAAAGATGGACAAGATTTCCTGCCAGAGTACAAGGCTGCAGAGGTCTCCCAGCAGCTGCCACTGACCCCCCCTGATGCTGCTTGGTAGAGTGGCGGGGGGGGGGGATGAGCCCAAAATTGCTGTTGAACTCAGAAGTGGTGTTTCACCATTGACATCACTCTCTAGGATTCACCGAAAACACTCTGGTAGAACCAGGGCGCTAACGAGATATTTTGGCTCTGGTGTGAAATATGCTTTTAGGTCCACACTGTGGTCATAAGATCTCTAGCTATATGGGAACCCCGCTCGGTTCTGGGCCCCTCTAGACAAGTCCGCCTCTTTCTTCTTGCTCTTCAGTCAGCCCCAAATATAAGTTTAAAAATATTTAACCCTTCAGTCTAGTCAAGTTCTCCAGCTTGAATGCCTTTGAGGGACTGGATCAAAATAGGGGACTCATGAATTTACCAACTGGAAAGATGGATCTGTGGCCTTCAGACTATCTAGCCTGAGGCAGGTCTTTCTGTGCCACCATGTCTGCCGTGGAACTCGTATGCCTTTGCAATGGAACCCCCTGTGTTACATGGGATTCTGGGAAGTGTTTAGTATTGGGTTAAATGTTTTAAAATTGCCTTGGAAGCACAGAAGCTTACATAGTATCCCCGATCCTCTACCTTTCCCTGTTAAGGAAAAAAAA
>NW_015230899.1:0-761 GCF_001447785.1 Gekko japonicus | reverse complement strand
CCCAGATCCTAGACCAACACTTTAACCACCGAAACATGCAGGCTCCTCTAATTAACCTTGGAGAGCAAAACATCTTGGGGCCACCCTGTATTTCACCCTACATTACATCTGATACAAGTGGACTTAGTGATTCTGGAACACAGTTTGATATAAAACAGTTAAAACAGTGCAAGCAAAAACCTTCGAGGTCCAAGGTGAATGAAATTTCTAGTGGGAATGGAATTTTGTGTTGGTGTTTTCTTTTGGAACAGAAATATTTTCTGGCAAAGGGAGCCTGTTGTCCTCTTTTGTCAAATATTCCTCCAATCCATAGCATGTACCTTTCATTATGACAAATACTTATTTATACATGCAGAAAGGATTAGATAAAGAAGCTTTTTTTATGCCAGAAATTCTCACAGGAGCCTCCCATGAAAGTGCTTTCACAGGAGTGAATATACAATCAAGACATTTCTCTTTTATTGTGATCTGTTGTGTGCTCTGTGTTTCAAGATGGAAAAAAAAATCCTCCAGCACACCTAGCCTCTGAACAATATACAGTGGAACACTGCATCTTGACCCCAATCACTTTAGGCCCTGAAGCATGAGGATGATAGCAGTTGTTAGTATTTATGCTCACTAGTACAGCCATGGAAGCTATTGTTGCTATCATTGCTGATACACTAGGCTTGTCCATATTCTATGGGAATAAACTTCTATTCTAAGTTCTCTCTTCACTTGAAACTGTTATTACTTTACACATTCTGCCCCCCCATCATCCA
>NW_015230898.1:0-761 GCF_001447785.1 Gekko japonicus | reverse complement strand
TCACACAAAGTACTCATAGGAGAAAGAAATGTCTACCCCATTGCAATTGCATTTGCAGAAATGTTATAGTGAAAACTGAAAAATAGCTGTAAAGGGAAATAATCTTAACTGAAAATTCGAATGTTGTATTTTGTAATGACTTAGATAAATCAAAAGGGAATACTAGTCAAGTTATGGTTTCAAAAAGCTTTCAAACACAGTTACCAAATTCCTTTTTAATAGCTGTCTGGATTGCTCACAATTACAAAAAGATTATATACTTTTTCTCCAGTAGACAGCAATCATACGTGAGAATTGATGATATTTTGGGACCCTGTGATTCTAAAGGATTTTTAGAAGTGAATGTTAACCTAGTGATTTGAGATGACCATGCCCCAGTGATCTTTAAATGGTACTGTGGGGAAAAAATAAGGGCTAATAGTAGTTGGAGACCTAATAATTCATTCCTTGGGGAGAGGGATTTAGTAAGAAAGTCTGAGACAAGTAGCTTTCTGTTGCCTATCAAATACTTCTCCAGAGGTGGAAACAGCTACCTGGATATATTTAAAGAATATATGAGAGATAATTTATAAGAATACTTCACAATAAGAACACAAAAATAATAACTCCCGAGAATAAAACAAATCTTAAATATTACTATGCTAAGTGCAAATTTACATGCACGAGTGTTCATAGCACAAACAATTCCATTATTTTAAAGCAGAACGATATTAAATGAGGGAAAGGATCAAAGAAATTATCTGAAGAAGTGAGCAGTGACT
>NW_015230897.1:0-761 GCF_001447785.1 Gekko japonicus | reverse complement strand
TCAAACCTGGTTCTCCCAGTTTACTGTCCCCACTCCCCAAAAACCCAACTCACCAAAACAGACTATTATACAGTGAAATGGAAGCCTCCAACATCTGCCTCATCATTATTGCGTACATTTGGCCTCCTATGAGAATGCTTGCCACTCAGCTTTTACTTCTCCTTTGCCATGGAAATTTTTTTCAGTCAGCTGAGTCACCAGAGGGGCACCTCCAAAAGATTAGTTCAGAGGAACGGTGCCGTCAGCACTGAAGCAGCCACTTAGCTCAGTTTGCTTCAGGGCTGTTTTGGAATATTTATTTATTTTACAAATGTTATACCCGCCTTTCTGCCCCCATAAAGGATAGCGAATGCCGAATACAGTGATATGTCAAATACAGTCAGATGTTTAACAGATATAACGTGATGTGAGACTCTCCTCTCTCCATCTCTGTCAGCTGCCCCTTGGTTGTCCTGCTGGGTCCCTTTGGAGGTCACCCAAGGCCTCAGAATGGGTTGCTTTATTTGATACCTTCTCTGTCCCAGGACAGCAGCTCTCCTCAGGCCCACAGCTGTGCCCTTCCTTCATAGAATCATAGAGCTGTGCCCTTCCTCCTTGGCTTCTTACAGGAGCCCTTTTTAAAGAGGCCATCTAGCCCTTCCCTTCACCATCACCCACCCACCTTGCCCATTCCTGAGGAGTGACAATCGCTCTCTCCTCCTCCTTCCCCCCTACAAGTGTCAGCTCTCCCTCCTCCTCCAGCCACCTGTTCCAGTGGCTGC
>NW_015230896.1:0-761 GCF_001447785.1 Gekko japonicus | reverse complement strand
TGTTTCAAGGCTGCAAACCACGTGACTCTCACAATCCCTACTAGGCAATGTACTTGCCCACTTGGGACATGTGGCGCATGCTACATCAGGGAATGGTGCCAGAATAGCTACAGGTAGCTCCCAAGCCACTGAGTGATTGTCACTGCTCTAAATACATAATGATGTCTGTACAACAGTAACTGATTCTTTTTGACCAGATCAGAAGACTTTGGCACTTGAAAGATGATGCAGTGCGTGGGATGAAAGCTGCCTTTATTATTGATGTCTGCTGTGGAAATGAGGCTACCCCATCCTGTGCTGAGGAAATCAGTCCCTTCAACAGGAATGTTGAAAGTACAGGGCAGTGGCTTCTGTTCAAACTCATTGTAACCTCCTTTGGACTGAGAAAAAAACAATTGTAAGCAGGTCTACTCAGAATCCTTCTCATAGTCAGGGGTGTAAACTACGAGAGGGCTCCGGATCTCAACTGAGAAGTCTACTCCCCTGCCCAGGGCTATTTCAGGGCACTTCCTCCCAGGAAAGTGCACTATTACAGTGCAATTCTAAGCACAGTTACACTGTTCTATAATCATTAAAGTTGCACTCAGTGTTTTCTGTTGGAGGCTAAGTAGCCAAAAAAGTTAACAAAAAGATAAATATTAAGTATGCCATTAGACTGCTTATGCCTGTGAATCCCCTCCACGAGCTGGGATGATCAAGTAACAATGTCCTACAACAGGTCGTGCCACTGAAGAAAGCAAACTTGCCATCTGAAATAGCCA
>NW_015230895.1:0-761 GCF_001447785.1 Gekko japonicus | reverse complement strand
TGCCGCTCTCTTCTTTGTTTCTGACATTCTTTATGAAGCCAAAAATTAAACATGATTTGATTCCATAAACCAGTAATTTTTCCATTACATCCGTTGCCATGTTGCGTTTACGTGAGTTTTCTGATTAATAGAGCTTACTGGGACGATATTCATCAGCTCAGAGATCTTGGGTTACCAGCCTACCTTCCAGGTGTAAAACTCAGCTGCAGAAATATCCCTTAATTGCTGGCAATCAAGTAGAGAGCTTCAGCTTTGATTCCAAACTGGTAATCATAACTAAATAATGCTCCTTGCTGTTGCATTAGAAAGAGGCTAAACTTGCATATTGAGAAGCGGTGTTATCTGATGATCGAGAAATGCCGCTTATCAAAGAATTATTCTCCTATTCTCCCTCTATTGTTCTTTCCTTCTGTCCACATATGTGCACCCATCCATTCATATGCATACATTTAAAGTCAACTGCAAATAAATAAATAAATAAGCCTATTCTGCTGTTGCTGTAAAGTCTGCCTCTGAAGAATATGAACATTCCTGACCCAGTTCAACAAAAGTGTTACTTCTTGGGGGTGACATCTTTACTATCAGCCAGGCCTCAGTTCCTTCTGCCCACTTCCTTTGGAGGGAAGAGCCTAGAACATGTTCTCTGTCATCAGCTGTCAAGGGCCAGTAGATCAACAGAAGTTTAGCCTCTGTGGGTCGACCCTAAGTTCCCTTTCATTTTCTTCTGCCATCTGGTGTCGTGGTTAGGAGCGTAGACTCTA
>NW_015230894.1:0-761 GCF_001447785.1 Gekko japonicus | reverse complement strand
AAGACCCATAAATCCCAAACCCAAATTTAGGAAGAGGTGTTAAATCCTTTCCTCTCCAGACCTTTACATTTCCCACCTGAAACCGTTTTCTTAACTCCCACAGAAGGCTGGATGCAGCTGGCAGAAGATGCCACTTGGCTGAGGATGTTGCCAGGGACAATAAAGGACAGGTCGGATGGGCGGAAAAGACCTAGAGACCATCTAGTCCACCCCCGTTCTTTTTCTCACAGCAATCCACAGCCTTGGTTCCCAGGAGGTCTGCGCAGGGCCAAGTGGACATTTCAAAAACAAAGACGAAAAAAAGTACTCCCTTATCTTCTATAAGCTTGCAAAAATATTTTAACTACATGCTTGAGGCTGCGCAGAGCAGAAATATCACGGCTTTAAAAACCAGCCCCGGTTCCACTGAAATAATAGAAGAGAAGCTAACGGGGAGAGGCGCAGGGAATCGGTCAGGGGAGCAGGTTCAAGATTTGAAAATATTTCCCGGAATATTTCAGCACCAGTCACCACATCGGGACTTCTGCGGTTGCATTTCTAACCACATTAGGGGAGCCCCAGGCAGGGCTTGGCAATTTTGGTCTTCCCGCCAGGACTCCTCGGGCTTTGGGCAGAGGCAGAAATCCAGCCGGTGAAGCTTTGCCCAGGACGCAAACACGCCTCGCTCCATCACGGCGCCTACATATCGAGGACGGCTTCACGGGCAGGATTTCTGCCTGTCGTGCAGCTACTAAAACGCACCCCGCGCTGCTTCTTTTTTT
>NW_015230893.1:0-761 GCF_001447785.1 Gekko japonicus | reverse complement strand
CTGCCATTTTTGGAATAATTTCACCCCCTGCCAGTACTACCAGTTAAGGTATTTGTAAGAAATCCAAAACCCACTTTAATCCATCTTTTTCATAGCCCTAAAATGGGAACTCTGGTTAACCACAATGATGGTTAACATTGACACCAACAAACTATTTAAGTACAGTTAGCGGGACTTCTTTAAAAAAGGAGATTGGCTCTATAGTTTATATTGTCCTCTGGCTGTGAAACTACCTGCTAAACAGTTTTTGCCTGGCATTGTCCTTTCATCATTAGGTACCATGCAGTATCTTCTGTGCGGAGAGCTGCTGCACCTCACCTCCATCCCCCTGTACCATAAAGCAGCTAGGTACCACTGAATGCTGCCCAGCACCAAAGGCCTCCCTCCCCATGCCAGTGTACTGTCAACCACATCCTGGAAGAGTCATCTTAAATGTCCATGATTGGGCCCAAAGATGGCCAAGGCGTCTCCAGTTCACATACTGTATCAATAGAGGCTGGCAGGTCTTGGCAGAGTGACAAGATTTTATCCACAAAAATCTCACACCTAATTGTCAATTTGCTATCTTTTTTATTTCCCTGTGAAAGGGAAGTGAGCGAGCTAATTATTCTAAATAATTGAGCAGGTGAAGAGCTTGTGGACACAATGGAAGTCATGTAGAATTCCTTCTTTTTTAATATGTGCATGTGTGCGTGTGCATAAGAGTGTGTGTGTACCTCTGGTGACTGACCCCTAAGGGGGGCCTGGAGGATATTCAGAGA
>NW_015230892.1:0-761 GCF_001447785.1 Gekko japonicus | reverse complement strand
AGATCAGAACATTTTCCCGGCCTGTTGAATAACTGACAATATTTTAGTATTGAACTGAGGTCAACCGACCAGTTAAAACAATGACAACTGTCTTCCCAGTCCTTCCCATTTTTCTTTCAGCACTTCACAGAGCCTGCAATGATCCTTTTCTTTATGCCCCAATTCGGCTTGCCCTATTGGCCTTTAACTCCAGTAATAATTGAACCTGGCAGGAGACCTCTGTGGACGAAACACTGTATTTTCCAGATCATAATTCCTCTTAGCTTCTCTTTGCTGTGAGTAGAAGCTTCTGATCAGCCTGTACTGGGAATCCGATGCTGGACTAGATGAAGTTTTGGTGTGATCCAGCAGGTTTCTTTATCTACTTAGGTTGTCAGAAGCCATCTTCAACCTTAAAGAGTTCTGCATCAGTTCATCCAGAGGCAATTGCAATGGCCCATTGATGACACTCATGAAAGGCTCAGCGGAAAACGCTTTCCCCATAGTTCTGCCAAGTGCCAAGCATCCTCGGCTTCATTTTTATTTTCATAACCCTGTGATGTTATGACTCTCCCCCTACTCAACTGTACACGGAAACAGAAATTGTGAAATGCTCTACCAATCACGTCTTGACAGATTATCACCCAAATAAAACCTATCTGCATTTTAATGATTCAACATACTAAAAACAGACCAGATTCTAGCACTACATTTAATATGTAAATCCAAGCCTTGGGGGTCACAGAATTATTCTTTATAATAAACTGATGTACCAATTTATT
>NW_015230891.1:0-761 GCF_001447785.1 Gekko japonicus | reverse complement strand
CTGGGCAGAAAGGCAGCATACAAATTTTGGAAATTAATGATAAAAGGAATAATAAATGGGAGAGGTGAAAATATGGCCTTGAGCATTTGGCATGAATTTCCTGGGCACTTTTGAATTTACATCTTGATGAAGAAGTATCAAGAACCTCCAGTGGCTTTGCTGAATTGTCTCAAGCATCAACAGTGCAGTGGAGCAGCTTTTAACCGGTACAAGAAGGAGTATTGGTGGTTTACCACCCATTCAAGCAACCCTCTTCAACACTCTAAAGGAAACATACCAGGATAGACATACCTGAATCAAACACTGGTTACGTGTCTGCACTTGTCGTGTCCAAGTGAATGGGCCTGATGCGAGACCAACAGTGGGAGTTAGCAAACTCTGTGGAGAATTTCTCCCCAAAGCAATGACTTGTCATGCTGTGGTTTCAAGAGGACATTTCAGTGTGAACAAGAGAAAGGAGGACCAGTCAATGAAATGTAAATACCGCAAGAACGGACTACTGTGTACTGGGCTGTGTTTATATATAGTAGTAACGACAACTCCTATTAATATCAAGTAAGATCATTGTGAACATTTTTATGCTGCATTTGTTAGTGTTCAGCTCAATTAACTGGTGGTATTTTTGGATACAATGAATTTAAAGTAAAATTGGTAGATTCTGGTAAATATGTTTTGATTAACAGCAGTTTTCATGCCTATGTAATACATATTTTGGGCTGAATGAAAATTTTCAAAGATATAGAAGACAACAAATGAGTTCT
>NW_015230890.1:0-761 GCF_001447785.1 Gekko japonicus | reverse complement strand
ATGTTTCATATAATATTCACTGCCCTCCATCTGTCAAACTGATTGGCATCTCACCATTAATATATTTAATCTTTATAGCAGCCTTGTAAGCTAGGAAAGTATTGTTTTGTCCATATATTAGTGGGATGGGGGACTGTAGAGATGGTGACAGTAGTATCATTTATTGAATGCATGGTTGAGCTGAAATTTGAGTCATGGATTTTCCTGCCCATAGGGTTAGGTTCTTATCCACTTTTGCCTTGACTTGTAAATTTCAAGTATCAGATATCCTGAATCAGAACATACAAACCTTGACTTAGACCCTAAAAAGAGTTGAGCTTGGATATCTATTTTTAGGAGACTCCTTTACCCCTTTCTGTACTACTCTTAAGGGGGGAACCCCTCCCATCTCCCTGTAAAATAACAGAAAACAAGATCGCCACAAGTTTTCAAGTGCATCCTTTATATATCTTGGTTGTCACTCCCTTTAAAAAAGTGCTTTAAACAAATTGCCTGTACCGAAAAGCTGATGGAACGCCAGCTCCACATTAATAGCTATTCTGTTCCCTCTAAAGTTTTCATTTAGCTACTGAGCATAGGCACACACAAAAAAGGATGCAAGATAGATGGAGCTGTTTGATTTGTTACATGTCATATGAGATGCTCAGAAGCAGCATCCATTCCTCAAGATGAGAAGGATTTGAAATAAACACTTTACAATTTGTTGAATGATGTTAGCGGAAACACATTGTAGTAAATGTCTCTAGAATTAAATCCTACAA
>NW_015230889.1:0-761 GCF_001447785.1 Gekko japonicus | reverse complement strand
AAGGCCCTCAGTGCCATTCATTTCAGTGTCACTTTACAGAACTGAAATCTTGCAGTGTTTTAGCAAGGCTGCAAATCACGCTTAGCTCTTCCCTGATGCTTAACAAAAGAGCAGAAATAAAAGTTTATAAGAAGGCAAGGCTGTAACAGTCTTATGTGTGTGGAAACTGCCAAAGGAATGTCAATTTATGTCAAGCATAACTAAGTAACTAAACAATTAGTCAGGAGCTGAGTATTTTCTGTAATGGCTTAGGATCTGATAGCTGTAATATTAAAGGAAGAAGGGGGTGGAGAGGGAAGAAGAAAAGAAGCCCATTCAGCTACCCACTGTTTATGATGTTACAGATTGAAGTTAACACATTGAAAAGGCGGCGTATCCCCTGGGGGAGGGGAACAAAGCAATGATTAATCTCAGTTGCAGAAGGGAAAGCGTTTGGGATGAAGCCCATGGACTAATGGCAGCTCTTTTCCCTTTGGCAAATGGAACGTTGTGCTGGCTCGTGTAGAAGAGCCTCTTGTGTCAGCGAAGGCCCATTGCTCCAGAGGGAAGAACACCACTACCAGAATGGATCCCAGGGATTTCACCCGTAGTTGTACGTGTGGAATGGACTGGTGTTAGTTCAACATGATGAATGAATGAGGGCTGCCACCTAGAGACCACACCTTTACCAGTCCAAAAGCAATGGGAGAGGCGGCTGCTACTGCCTTTCTGTCTATTGAGGTATTATCTCACCACACCTCCAAGGTGTCTGGGGGTGACAT
>NW_015230888.1:0-761 GCF_001447785.1 Gekko japonicus | reverse complement strand
TTTTTTGTGGCAATAGAATGTCCACACACAAAAAATACATGCCATTCTTAGTCCTGTTCATCTAAAAATCTCATTGGAATCCACAGTGATACCTTAGTACTCTTCATGGAAGAACTAGCCCTAGATAGCATAGTGTCAATTTCTTTAAACTCCCAGTGGAGGGCCATAAGAACTGATGGGTCATTTGGACACATGAGATATGGCTAGCTATGCTGGAGAACTGATGGTGGGGATGGACTGGACTTGTATACCCCTCTATGTCTTGAAGGTATAAGCCCCCTGCATGTATTGAGCTACAGACTCCATATAGCCAAAGGGAGCCCTCTCCAGTGAACTTTACCAACTGAACCCTATGCAAAGATTAGACTGGGTCAGCTTCAGTCACCATCTATTCACATGTTGTGTCTTAGAGGGGAAATTCCTTTGACACCAAAGAAATGAGCACTTAGGACTAAAATGCTTCCAAAAGTACCTCTTTGGGCGTGCCGAAAGTATTTGGCCAATGCAGCTCCAAAGTTGCCCTTGGGGTCAGCATTGACATCCATTTGTGGGAGTGCTTTCAATGGACCACCAGAGGCTGCGGTGCGGGCATGCCGGAGGCTCTCCGTCAGGGTCTGCTCCAAGTCGGTGATCCCTGGGTTGGCATTGTGGGACCCTGAAGGCTGCTGCCCTGAGGAGCTGGTGGACAGGACAGCCAGGAGGAGGCAGATGCAGATCCCACCGTACATAGCTGCAGAAGGAAAGGAGGTGAGGATGTCAAA
>NW_015230887.1:0-761 GCF_001447785.1 Gekko japonicus | reverse complement strand
AGTGCTGCAGACTCCCAAGGGACCCGTAGGTTGAGAAACAGTGTACTTGATAAAACAAATCCCAGAATCTCATTGTCTGCAGCACCAAGATGGCGGCATAGCATAGCGATAGCGTCCGGCGCTGCTGGGCACCGAGAAGCCGAAAGAAAGAACGAAGAAAGAACATAGAAAGACGCAACTGTGACAACCACCCAGCCGGGGCATGCTACGAAATAAGCCTGAGACTATCTGGAGGTCCGGGGGTGTTTACGAGGCGCGAGGCTGCGTGTCGGGCGCCGTAGATGATCAACCCCTGCAGCCAGAGACTATCGTGGGCCTGCAGCCTGCAGCCGTAGTCTACCGTGGGCCCGAAACAAGTCTGCGCCTGAGCCGGAACGAGCCTGAGCCTACCTGGAGGTTCGGGGGTGTCTGTGAGGCGCGAGGCTGCTTGTCGGGCGGCGTGGACAACCAACCCCCCCAAAGAGAACTGGGACGGGCGGAGACGGCCTGGCCGATCGGAGTTTCAGTGCCTGCAGCCGGAGACTATCGTGGGCCTGTCCCCGACGTGGTCGGAGAGAGGGGAGGTGCCGCGGCTGGAGCCGGTGCGACTGGTGAGGCCGGAGTGTGCGGGCGACGCGGCTGGTGCTTGAGAGCAGCGACTGATCAGCGGTCCCGAGGAGTAGACGCGGAGGCGGCCGTGTCCCTGGCGGTTGGGGGTGCGGTGGTGCGCCCTCCCTCAGCGATAGGCCCGCAGTCATCAGCGGAGGTGCCGGGGGTCCCCC
>NW_015230886.1:0-761 GCF_001447785.1 Gekko japonicus | reverse complement strand
ATGTAGCTTTTCTTCATCTTCCTTGCTTTAAAAGATTCAAAGGTCAAAGCGGAATGTTTGTTACATGAAGGCAAAAATCCCGATGCTGTACTCCGGTTTTGTTTTAGTTTTAGTTTTTCCTTTCCAAATTCTTGCTGTCAAGGTGAGAAGACGCGATCCTCTCTTATTTTTGTTTGCCTCCGTTCCAATATTTCCTTTTCTCCTAAAGCAAGGGAAAGGGGAGAAAATGCATGCTGAGAGACGGGTCAGGAGATCGAAGTGCGGAGCGCTCTCATAGATTTTCCCCCCAGCGTGTGAGACGTACAGTTTTGTAAAGAATGCCAGGAAATAACTCCTAGATGCGTTTTGTTATTATTATTATTTTCTTAAAGATATGTAGGTGTTGGACATCATAAACAAGGATATCACGTAATCCCACGGCACCACACGAAGAGTTAGGCAAACAACCATATAGACTCCGGGAACGGACATCGTTAAAGGAAATGTAGGTAAGGATGCTGTCAAAATTCTGCTCATCTGCATTCCCAGAACATATTCCCCCAAAGAAATGGACTACATCGGAGTTCAACCATCAGTCTGGAATTCGGCAGTGTTGCCAGGGCAACAGAAAATGATGGCAGAACTCTCGTGAGGCAAATGAACATTGTAAGAGTTTGGGAATAGTTCAGCTTCTCCCAGACTTGTCAGAGCTATTGGGTTAAATGTTTTTGTTTTTTTTAAAAAATCAATTGCCTTGGAAACACGGAAGCTTTATGCAGTAT
>NW_015230885.1:0-761 GCF_001447785.1 Gekko japonicus | reverse complement strand
CACCACCTGGCGGTTGGCAACCCTAACTATATGTGCTCTATCTTTTATACCAGTGAAAGATGGGGGAGGTGGCATTAGGTCTTCATCACCACCTCCTGCTTACAATGAGCCCTTGGCATTGCCCTTTAAATGTAAAGGTCATACATCCTGGTAACAGCAAGAATAATCTCCACAGACTATGAGGAGGCAGCACCAGAAGTGCCCCATGCAAATCCCATCACCCAAGTCCATGTGGATTTTCAAGGGAGGGAGGATGCATTCCCCTTTACATTTTCAGCCCAAAATGTTATCACCCCCATTCTCCGCACTTTCTCTGAAGAATACTCTGGCCACTACAAGGTCTACATTATGTAGTAGCAGAATTTGAGGCACTGGAATGACAGAGGAGAAACACTATTCTCAGAGTGTTGACTTACCTCTTACTAGCCTAAGAAAAATGGATCTTTCTTGGAGAACCCTCAAAGAGTGGTCAAGGACTTCTCAAAAGTTCTTACAGAAAGAATGCAAAGACCAGCTCTGGGGGAATTCTTCCTTACCCTTCCTCACCAAATCCTCCAAACTTGCCATTGGTAAAGAAGGGAGGGCCAACAGCAGGGAGGGATGATATGGAAGGAATCAGCAGTAGTTGAGTCCCATCTTGTATAATAGTGTCCATTTTTTGCCAGACAACCTAAGAAATAGAATCCAACTGCACAATTTTTAGCTGCAGGCTTCCAGCTTCTCTAGACTGGGATGCCAAGTATTTGAACAAACTTTTTTTT
>NW_015230884.1:0-761 GCF_001447785.1 Gekko japonicus | reverse complement strand
AATGTTCCGTGTGACCGCAGCCACTGTCACATAGTAACTGGGGAGAAGGGACCATGTCCTTACCGGTTGCTATCAAGAGGAAGGATTGTACGAAAGGGGAAGATGGCTAGCACCATTCAACATGAAACTGCTTTGTGACCAAGTGGTTACTGATATTCAATTAGCAACTCGACACCTGCGTTGTGCTGAGCCACTTTCCTGCTGCCTCTTGACTACTGCTGGAAGGGATTTGGGACCTTCCCCTCTGTGACTGTTTAGAGACAACTCTATATTACATTTTAACTCAGTTCACCAGCTGCTTGAAATAAAAGTAAAAATGATTCTCATTGTTACCAGTCTGGGAAGCTCATAAACAGCTTCAATCCCTGTAGTATTGCTGGGGAGACTTCTATTAAAGGTTTGAAAATAAGCTCTGGAGCATTGGAAGGTATCAAATATCAAATCAGAGATGTGTTCAACTACTCACTTTCAAAGGTTGCCGCTCCTCCTATATACTACAAGGACTGTCTGAGCCCTTCCTAGTGGAATGTGTATCGTGCATTTATCAATATTTCTATCACATGTGGGATGGATAATGTGCTCAGCTTGGAGTGCTTAATATGGTGCTACAAGTATGCCATATGATGCAGTTCTCAGAAATGGATTAAGCACTCAATGATGCAGTGGACTCCTTTCCCTTGTAAGAGTTCCTCTGCTACTGCAGTGTAGTAAGGGATCGTGAGTGGCTTGCTCAGAAATCCCCGTGGTCCTCCTTTTCAGAT
>NW_015230883.1:0-761 GCF_001447785.1 Gekko japonicus | reverse complement strand
GGCAGCCCAAAGCAGAGTAATCATCTGCCTAGAGATTATGGTTGCATGAATCCGCCTGTTCCGATTGGCTGAGTTTAAAAGGGATGACAAAAGGACTCTATTAACTATGCTCTGTGATGTTTTGTTTTTGTTTTTGTTTTTAAAAAAGGGTAGCAATGGATCTAAGATCAAGGATCTTTAATGCTGTGGTAATGATAATTTTCAGACCACCTAAAACAGGAGAGCAGATCTGCTGTAGAACTAACAACCCACATCACCTCTATCATGTCTGGATTTGGTTTCACCTTGTTCTCACCCATCCACTTGATCACAGTGTCCAAGCGTGGATTCACAATGTCTACTACTTAACACGTGTGCTTTGTTCCCCTTTCCTAGACATGCTGTAAGCCCCTGGTATTCTCCCCCTAGACCTCACAAATATTGTTGTTCTCCATCCCTACCCTCTTGCTACCACCATATCTGCTCTGGGATCTGCTGCATGAACCAAAGGTCCTTGCCCACACCTAAGGACCTTTTTTTTTTTGTCATTTTCAACCACTGGCAATCCTAGCTGCAAAGGCAGAAGGTAATTTTTCTAGTGTTAATACCAGGCATGGCCATCCAAAGTCTTCATCCTGGTGGCCAGTTAGAGGGGTGATTCTGCATACCCCTGCAAAAGAGAGCTCTGACTGACTGGAGCATGCACAACCCCGGGTAGCTTGCTAGGCTACATCCAGTCTTCCAGCCATGATGTTCCTGACACAAGTCTTGGAATAAGTGAC
>NW_015230882.1:0-761 GCF_001447785.1 Gekko japonicus | reverse complement strand
CTGCTACCAAAGAGATGAAAAGGCAATAGGCAATATCAACTATGGTATAAAGCCTGACTGAACAAATGCTTTAACCAAAATAAAATCTATCTTTCTACTGTCAAAGAGACCTTGTCCAGAGTCAAATATATACCAAACTTCTCTTGACACAGGACTGTACCACACCAACTCTAAAACCCTTTCTGGTTGTGAAAGAGTACATGCTAGAATGTCCTGGTTCCAAAGACACTTCCAAATCAGCCAGGTCTTTCCCCATAACCAGACAACAAGAGGGTCACCACATCGCTGTTTCAGAAGATACAGAATGAACTATACGTGTGCCAGCATCCCATGTGCAAACTGGTTGTACTAAGGAAGTTAATGCTTTAAAAAACGCATCACCATTACTGGACCACACCAATCCAGTTTTTGATCAGTCAGACTCCCACAGGGGAAAATTAAACTTCGTTATCCTTTGGTTATAAGCTTTCTTGTTTCAGGGATAGGCATAACACTGCCCTGACTCCCCTGGCCAACTCAATGGTCAGGAATTAGCATGCCAAGAAATGAAGATAGGAGTAACCTTTCCATGGGAAAAACTGGTTACATCTCCTTCCTTTGCTCCAAACAGCCAAGTTCCTTATTTGGTGACCTCTCTGGAATTTGAGTGAGCTGCATAACCTCGACAAGGGAATGAAACGCTCAGTGCACAAAAGAAGCTATTGCTGCCCTTGTTCTGACAATGAGGGTGAACAAATTCCCAACAAAGGGCCATTTTCCCC
>NW_015230881.1:0-761 GCF_001447785.1 Gekko japonicus | reverse complement strand
GAGGAAGGGGATGAGGCCGGCGCGTCTGGCTCGGATGGGGACTACAGGCCTGGCTCCGAGGAGGCCGCGGACGACGGAGGGATCGATGACCTGGGGCCTGAGGAAGACGGGGACGAGGAGGATGACTTGGAGGAGTACCTGGACGGCGGGGACATGGACGAGGAAGAGGAGGACGATGCCTCTCGGGATGGGTATGACGAAGACGAGGTCAACGACGAGTGGGACGAGGAGGTCAACGGAGAGTTCTGGGACCAGGATCCCGGGTCAGATGAGACGTGGGAGGAGGATCCCATGGGGGACGACCTGTTCTTTGACAATTACAACGAGGAGGAGGAAGTGATGGATGAAGAAGGGGAGGACGAGGCGGACTCCCCTCTCCCGCCCCCGCGCCAGTCTTTCAGTTGCCCGCAGTGCCGCAAGACTTTCCCTCACCGCAACTTCCGTCCCAACCTCCAGCTGGCTAACATGGTGCAGATCATCCGCCAGCTGCACCCGCAGCCCTTCAAGGCCGCCACCCCGTCGACTGAGGTGGTGCAGTTGGCGGCGGCGGCGGGGGACGCGTTGGGAGTGCCGTCCGCCTTGGCGGCAGGCAGAGCTCTGCGAGGGGAGCGCGCCTTGTGCGAGAAGCACGAGGAGCCCCTCAAGCTTTTCTGCGAAGCGGATGAGGAGCCGATCTGTGTGGTGTGCAGGGAGTCGCAAAGCCATAAGCACCACAGTGTCGTGCCACTTGAGGAAGTTGTACAAGAATACAAGGTGAGCGA
>NW_015230880.1:0-761 GCF_001447785.1 Gekko japonicus | reverse complement strand
TTTTTTTAGGAAACAGAGTGCTGAGAAGGCCAGCTATAATTCTCAAGGAGTTTCTATGCATCCTTTGCAACAACATTCCTTGGATAACCCTAGGAAAATGGTTCTAATCAGCACTATTATAAAAGGAGTGTGTTTTTCAAAAAGAGCAAGATAAATCCACCGTCTCATGACAGTGCATGGCAACATGGATCCACACTACAGCATGCTCAGGCTACTAATTATTCCAGCCCTTCCTGAGTCCATATTCATTAGTTCATGGCAAGCTAGAGTGTCTTTCCTATTAGTTCAACACCACCATTATCTGGTGATCATTCTCCCCTCTTCTGTTGCACAGGATTGCCAAAATAGACACCGACTTGTGATGGTAAACCTGTCCTTGATGAAAAGCCTGCATCTCCCCAGCACACTGAAAATTCCAGTCCTGCTGCAAATCTCACTTCTACCACTTTGGTATTGTCTCTAAGCTGTTTTATCACAAGTCTTCCTGGAAATACAGAAAAAAATCAAGGTACATTTCTGAGACTAAAAATACTCAACCGTAGAACATAGATGGTCTGCCCTGTACTGTTTCCACTTTAAGACCCATCTCAGTCAGTACAACTGAATAAAGCTCCGTGTAGCAGTCCTAAATTCTGGAGAATTGCTCAGCAAGATGTCAGGCTTGGGAAACAGAAGCCTGAAAGTGCAGCGTGGACAAAAGCAAAGGGGGTGTGAAGGTCTACGTTCTGCTAAAGTGCCAATTTGGTGTAGTGGTTAAGAGC
>NW_015230879.1:0-761 GCF_001447785.1 Gekko japonicus | reverse complement strand
CAGGGGTCTGATTCAGTAGGCAGCTTTCAGGTGTTCTGATTCAGGAAGTTCATCTCCGGATTTCAATATAAACGAGGGTGTCCTTAGTGAACGACGCTGGGTCAAATCCAGAAAAAGTCTGGCCGGGAATGTATGGAGAAGGACATATTTCTGAACATGTGAGGAGCGCCGGCACTTCGCCTCACAAGGGACTAGCCGCTAAGAACCGCTCCCCAAACCATCCGGAAACGGGTTCCAAGAGCGTAGGGCAAAGTTTCGGAGGAGCTGGGCGCCCTCTCTTTTCAGAAGTTATTCACCGATCCATCACAACGACTGTTTGCCTTGTAGGTCTTCAGATCGCAGAACGAACACCCCTCCTGTTCCTAAACGCGTGTTTCAAGTACGGGGCTTCAAACGGCTTATTTCGAAAGGAGGTTATAGTTCCTCCCACGGTTCAGCTTTTTGTCCCTGGCGGCATCGAAGACCAGGAACGTACATTTCCAGAAGGAACTTCAAAACCAATGGGAACTTCCAACCCAAGTCGACCTGCTGAGACTCCGAGAGTGACCACATCCCATTGTTAGCCGCCGCAGCAGCAGCAGTGGAGATCCGAGAACCACCTGCTGTCAACCCACGAGCAAATCCCCACGAATGGTCACCGGCTGGAATCGAAACAGAAATGCCGGTAGGACTTGCCGGCGTTCTCATTGGATAAAGCGACGCCCGCCTCTCATGACGCCGGGGGAATCACAGCCCAATGAGGAAAGGTCCGTCCATGACAG
>NW_015230878.1:0-761 GCF_001447785.1 Gekko japonicus | reverse complement strand
CAGACTAACACAGCTACCCATCTTGATACGTCAGGTTGTACTTATTGTACACACTAATTTCACCAACGACTCCAGTTAGTAATTCTGAACTGGTCAGCTGCTCTCTTTATAAATTATAGGCAAGAGGAGACCTACGTACCGGAGTCATCATCTCTTTGTTAAAGGTGAACGTGATGTTAGCACAATTGTCCTGATAGTACGAATCAGAACTGCACGTCTTCTTTCCCGGCTGTTGACTGGAAAGCCAGCATTCACCCACATTATGGCAAGGGTGCACAAAGCAGTTGTCTTCCTTAATAGGGACGCAGGTGTGTCCTGCAGGACATTCACTGTGGCCTTTGGCATTGATCAGACAAGGCTTCGGACCACACCAGACCTAGGAAGGGTCAAACAATCAATTGGCAACTGGGCTTTTGCACAGAAAAGGAGAAAAATGGCAGCTAGAAGAGTGAAAACGGTACCTTAGAACAGGTGACCTTTCCATTTGAACACTGGCAGCTATTGCATTCATCATCCCATTTAGACCCATCTGGAACAGTACGGCCATTAGCGATGCAAGGCCTTCCTGAAACTAAGAGAGGGGGGGGGGAAAGGAAAGAACATATTGAAGGGATTTATTCAGAAAGACACCTGAATCTCACAGAGGAGAGGAATGGAGGCACACCTTATGTCTCACAAATACTGGGAAAGCAGAAGGGAACCTAAAAATATCCTTCCATGAGTCTTTCCTTCAGGGGTTGGCTTTTCCACAGATATGGACC
>NW_015230877.1:0-761 GCF_001447785.1 Gekko japonicus | reverse complement strand
CCCGTGAGCCTTCATCCGCCCCTGACCCCTGGGAAAGTTGGCCTAGGCGACCCAAACCTTTGGACTGGCCCGGATGTACCAAGAACCCGCCGTGTCCACCCACCAACTTGCGAGCCCCTCCTTACCTGTCCACGCTGATGACGCAGAGCGTCATGATGGAGGCCGTGCAGCACATGACGTCCATGGCGATGAACACGTTGCAGAAGACCTCTCCGAAGAGCCACTCCCCTCCGACGAGGTCCGTGATGATCACGAAAGGCATGACCGCAAAGGCCACCGACAGGTCGGCGGCCGCCAAGGAGACCACCAGGTAGTTGGAGGGCTGGCGGAGCTTCTTGATGGTGCAGATGGAGATGATGACCAGGCTGTTGCCGGCGATGGTCAGCAAGGTGATGGCGGAGAGGACCGTCCCAATGACCACCTTCTCCGTCTCCCCGTACAACAAGATGTCCTCCCCGCAGTCCGTGGCGTTGGTGGCATTGGGAGGGGCCGAGTCTGGATCCGCTGGCGTGGGAGGTCCGTCAGTCATGAATGGGGCCGGGGTGGACTTGGGGGCGGGATCCCTGGGCTCCGCGTCCTCCACGACGAGAAGGTGCTGCTGCAGAAACCGAATGGGGCCGATCCTGACGAGCATGCTTCGAACGGGCCGCTGTGTGCAGAAGTGGCAGGAGCCTGTCGGATTTTTCAGGGCCAGCTGGAAGAAGAATAAGAATAAGAATCATAGTGTTAGGGGTTGGATCTTGCAGGTCATCTAGTCCAAC
>NW_015230876.1:0-761 GCF_001447785.1 Gekko japonicus | reverse complement strand
TGTTGTTATATTTGGGTTATTAAATGGCTGCTGTATCTACGCTAAGTTATATCTGTTAATTTAAATTGTTCTCTTAGCCGCTCTTGATTTATGAGTTGCTGCCCCTTCGTCACTTATTCAATTACGTTGCGGAATTTGTTTAACTTATTCATGGGGATGCTTTTGTTGTTTTTAAAGTTTCGGAATTGCCTTAGGCCCTTTTTTTTCAGACTTGAGACTCGGTTTGGAGAAGTGGTATCCAGATATTTCGAACAAACAAACGGAATTAAATTGGAATATTTCAGTGTCTGAAAATCACCTGTGAGGGTCAACGGACAAGCGGGCCCGATAAGTTTGGCGGCTGCATTTAAATCACTGATGGAAGGCCCGTTATCAGCAGCAACACACGGATGTGTGGATTGTGCATGTTTTTTAAAAGCAATACCAGACAGGAGGACGGGCAAAATCACCACCTCTTCAGTCTGATTCGTTTCCCATTCTGTCATGCAAAATCAATTAATTTTTTCCAATGCAGAGAAAGGAGAGAGGCTCTGCGGAGGTTCAGGAGGTTCAAGTGAGTCAAGAAAGACCTGCCACGTTCCATCTAAGATTGATGCTCCCCAAAGACGCAGTGAAGAGCACGATCGTCAAACAGGTATATACGACTGGAAATGTCACATATAACTAGATAGGGTTGGCAGCACCAGTTTGGGAGATGCCTGGAGTTTTGGGTGTGGTGCTGGAAGAGGGCGGGGTTTGAGGAGGGAAGTGACCTCAGCTGG
>NW_015230875.1:0-761 GCF_001447785.1 Gekko japonicus | reverse complement strand
CCAACTCTAACATTCTATGATTCTAGAGATTCTATGATTATTTTGTAGTGTGCAAATTTCATTTTCAAAATTCTGCAACAGTCATTCCCACAGCCCATTAAAATCTATAGTTTTTCTCTGTGATGTGGTGCATGCTAATTGTGGACACAAGAAACTGGACCAAAACAGTACTTTGTGTCCAGTGGGCCAGGGTACGGGATTCAGAACCCATCTGTTGAGCCTAACCCATGACCTGGAAGTGAACTGTTTTATGCCCTTTTTGTTCTGTTGTCCCCATAACCTACTGTCAAAAGTCTGATGACTTGCCTACAAGACCTTCTCACCCCATGGATCTTGTCCTATGGTCTAATAATAAACTATTATATGTATATACTGATTTACTCTTCTAATCACAGTTTTTCTTTTTCCAAATGAAGCTTTGACGGTGAGATTCATCACCAAGAGATTTATCGGCGATTATGACCCTACATTAGGTAAGTCTAGTTTCTTCTTTACCTGTACAGGGACAATTCAGGGTAACAGTGAATGTCTTTTGAAGAGAGGTATCGAAGTGTTTTTGCAGGAGGAACAGAGCCCAGCATGGTTTTAGACGTAAAAAAAATGATCCTCTGATTGATAAACATGGCTAAATGATTAGAGCATGGTAGAATTTTGTAAAGAAAAGCCACACACTATTCAGTTTCTCTCTTGCCGCCATTTTCCAAATTCCCACATCCAAGAAAGGGTCCTAGGAGCTTATTTATTGTTTCAGTCTAGCTGTG
>NW_015230874.1:0-761 GCF_001447785.1 Gekko japonicus | reverse complement strand
CAAGGGGTTGCTGTCACCCTGTTTCTTCTCCTTTCTCCCCGGAAGGCTTTCTTGTATAACTCAGAGCCCCCAGGATTTTCCTCTCTGATCTGCTGTGAGAAGCCTCCTTTTAAATCTCCATCCCTCAGTTGGATTTACCCCTCCCTCATTCCTCTATGGACCCAACACCTGCCCATCTATCAGTGGCTATGAGTATTGGTTCCCAGCCAGCTGCAGCCTGTCCCAGGGTTCCACCTCTCCACCCTTCCCTCAGTGTCGGCATGACCTGTCCTACCCTGAACTGAGGCATGGCCCATTCAGGAAGGGGAGGAGCATCTGCCTGTCTGAGGGCTGCCAACCTGGGGTTGTTCCTACCTGGTGGGGTCCTGCTGTGCTCTCCGGGTTCTTTCGGCATCACCTGCACCTGTTGGGCTGCCTCGACTGGCTCTGCAGCCCTTCCCTATGCCTCCACCACTTCCGCCTGCCACAGTGGTCCTGCTGTTAGCTCCGTGGCCCATCATCTCACCACCACTGCCTCTGCCTGCCTTGGCCTGCTCCATGCTGCACTTGGCATCCCTCGGGACTTTTGGGGGGACTGGGCCAGCTGGGTTGGGTGCCTGGCTCTGAGCGCAGCCCTGAACATCCTGTAAATGATTTTCTAACTCATATGGACTCAGTAGAGAAAGGCAATCCATGCACAGAGGCTGTTTCATTGCATAGACTTACCTTGCTTGTTCATGGTGAATATGTGCAAACCATTCACAACAAGATTGTAAATAAGT
>NW_015230873.1:0-761 GCF_001447785.1 Gekko japonicus | reverse complement strand
CTTGAAAACCCCACAGGATTGCCGTAAGTTGACTGCAACTGTGTGTGTTGGGGGCAGTACATGATGAGAAAGGCTTTACATGAGTGGATCCTAGTTTGTATTTCAGTTCACCTTTCTCTGGAAGCTGCCACCACAGACAGAGTTGCTGGCTCCCCAACTTTGTTGATGTTTTGTTAGATGGTCGTGTACCTACATGAACAATTCCATGGAGAAATCTGACAGCGTGAGTTAACTATAGATTGAAAATTAGAATAAGAATGTCCCCGTATTCAATTTTATACTTGCATTGTAATGGAATAAATAGGACATTATAGTCATGATGGTTGTTTCAGGCAGAATGGAGAGCTGGTTTTCTCTCTAGGCTTTGGTGCAGCCTGATAGTTGATGGGGACTGTAGATGCCCACTGGCTACTGAAATGTTCTCATTCCCATCTTCCAGGGGTCCATCTTAAAACCAGTTAGCTAAATCTGGAGGACCAGCAAGAGGCCTTGGTTTGGACAGCAGTTTTGAAGTTTGGCTGGGATTCTGGAAAGCAGACCTGATATTGCAACACGTTGTCTGTGTGCTTGCCATAGGGCCTTCTCAATTTGTAAATAACAAGATTAACATGATCGTTAAAGATACTGTACTTACATAAGGGGGTGTTTGTGTGTGGCACCACATACAGTCTGATGTGGATTTTTAGACCATCCCAGTCTCTCATCTATGGAAAGTTCTGTGAGAGATCTATCAAATTTAAAATGTCTCAAATCAGCCTTTT
>NW_015230872.1:0-764 GCF_001447785.1 Gekko japonicus | reverse complement strand
CTTAGAGGGAACACTGGTGACAGGTTACCTATAGTGCCTGTGGTGAATTGCACACACCTGGATGCTTGGAGCAGTCTTGTAGCTGTTTTTAAGGTACTTTTACATAGGAATGAATCAGTGCATCCCATCTGTGCCTATGACAGAGGGCTTTAAATTGAAAAGAAGATCAGGTGTAAGACTACTCACTCCACCACAGGAACATCCCACTATGTAAATACCAACAACCAGGGCTATTTTGGGGCAGGAACGCACAGGAAGGGAGTTCCGGCTGGCTTCAGAGTTGGCCATGCCCACTACAGCCAAAATCTCTGTGTGTGTGGCTACAGAGGGAAGGCCTGGAGAGTGACCCCCCCCCCGCAACTCCGAGACGGGTAGACTGGGGGGGGCTCCCTGTGCCTTTCCCGGCCTGTCCAAGGGCCGGCTTGTCCGGGCTCCCTGCAAGGGCACGCGGCGCCCAGGCAAGCCAAGGGAAGGCATGGGGGTGTGGCCTAATAGGCTAATGAGCTACACTGTCAGGAGTGTGGTCTAGGATGCTAATGAGTTCCTGCTGGGCCTTTTCTACCAAAAAAGTCCTGCCAACAACAGTTCAAACTGACAAGCTGGCACAGCATCTACACCAAACGACCAGGTCTTAAGAATACGGCTGCTTTCCTTCCCCTCCATTTTTTAAAAAAACATTGTAACTGGCCTAACGAAGTGTTCTGGGGAGTCTGAAACCTTCCATACTGTGGTGTGCCACTTTTTGTTGTTGTTGTTGTTCAGTC
>NW_015230871.1:0-761 GCF_001447785.1 Gekko japonicus | reverse complement strand
TATAACTCTGCTTAGGTTGGTGCTGTGCCTTTCTAGCTCATGTGGAAGTGTGTAATGATTCTGATTCTCTCCCCTACCCCCCAAGACCGACAGAGTCTTTGTATATACAATGATTATTCTCACACAGGCCAAGAACAGGACTCTGAAATGTTTTGCATATTTATTAGTCAAGAATGGCTTCATGAAGTGAAGGCTGATTGAACTGGAAGCTTTATAAAGACAACAATGTAATTTTAAAATGGAAATGCCTCAGAGAATTGAGGTTAACAAAGGGGGGAAAATAGCTACTTTGCATGTGCATTTTTAATATGCATCTACTTCCAATGTTGGAAATGGCACAATACACTGAATATAATGAGCACCATTTTAATTTTTAAACATTAAAACTGATGATAAACTCGGTAAACCTGATCCACACTCCAATTCCTTCTGCTCAATGAGCCTTTACAACTGTATCCATTTTTAAATACCTTAATGAAAATGATAGACCTATAGTGAAAAGGCTTGTGGCAAGGTATGTAGAACAGGAATCCATAATGACTGACTTCTGTGGATTAAGAGGCAAGGGACAAACTTTGTACAGAAAGCACTGCAAGCATCCCCTATATATTGACTATGTAAACCTGACCAATTCATTCAGTTTCTTCTAGGTTATGTGAATTGTATGTAAATCTATGACTTTCTGAGCTGAAATGAGGTCCCTTTTGGCACAGCCAGATAGAAATCCACTAACTGTTATACATTCCTTTGTGTCCCCCCCC
>NW_015230870.1:0-761 GCF_001447785.1 Gekko japonicus | reverse complement strand
AAAAAAAAATCCTTTGCCTTCAGAGTGTGCCTGCTAAAAAGTATGACTAGGCATGCAAAGACCTATATCAGTCTTTTAAAAGAAAATTAACAGCATGGCACATATGACATATAACAGAACTGAAAATATGGTGTAGCTCACATCAGCTGGGATATACCACAAAATAGAGTTCAGGCCTGGAACTTTCAGAGTGGCTGAAACAGCAGCTACAAGGCAGTAGTATAAGGTAGGAATTCTGAGACCTCTGAAATTTCCAGGACACCATATACCATATTCCCAGCAACTGTCTGGCAGCAGCTTCTGCACTCGCTGGTGTGTAACAGCTGGTGCCTGGAAGAAAGCTTATTCAGGGCAGGAGGCATAACTTCTGCATTTAACTGTGGACAATACAAACGGCAAAAGTCTGAAGTTAATTTCTTTTTACTCCCAGAGTAGCAGCTGCTGCTGGGACAAGAGCAAGCCATATATGGGGCTACGAAGCACACATGACTTATCACATAATTGATTAAATGAATACACCCCTCCTTTCCAAACTCTGCAACCAGCAAACCTGAAGTTTTATAACCATAAGTCAGTACTAATTTACATAGTTTATATTACATAATTATTTTGCATTATTCTAAGAGATACTGCTAAAGAAAGCATAACTCAAGTCAAGCTTCTATTTTATTAAGCTCCTTAATTTGTCCCTTAAAGCCAGCAGACAGTAACGACCCATGATTTGTTCATGGTGAAAACAAGACCTATGTCCCCAGTTTACA
>NW_015230869.1:0-761 GCF_001447785.1 Gekko japonicus | reverse complement strand
ATTATTTAGCATAGCCTTTCTGTTGATCGCATTTGGCAGCTAGAAATGTTTCACCATAGGCACCTTTGTGTTATGCCACAGAATATAATAAGCACTGGCGAGATAAGATCACTAAAATGTGCTACTGAAATACACTATCTGCAGAAGCACTGAGGCTATGAAATTTAGGCCACCTCCACACAGATCTTTAGCTTCCCATCCCCATTCCCCAAACCGCAAGTCTGTTTGTTTGTTTAAGTTTCCACACAACACTGATGTGCAATTGTCCACCTTCTGGGTTTTCACCTGTCTTACAATGTTTCTTCCTGAACCTGTTTTGGTACAGCCTTTCCAAAAAGATAGAAGTCAAAGCGGGTTTGGTCATAGTGTGGACAGGAAGGTATGGATTTTTGGACCTCCACACCTGCATCTGGTGTCATTTTACCTGTATCCTCTTGTGGGAGACTTTTGGCTGCCTTTTTAAAAAAAGTAATCAATAGTATGTATACCGCTATAGCACCGTAACACTATAGAAATATACCTACTCTCTATTCTTTTTTTAAAAATCAGCAAAAAGCACTCTGGCAGCAAGTGGGTGGTAAGCGTCAGGTGTTACTACGGAGAATACTCAGTTGAGAGCCACGTACATCCACTGCACAAGACACATGTATGACTACAGTAAGGCTATAGTGATAGCTCCAGTGAGGAGATCTGATAAGCAGTCAGGAAGACAAGCATGCCCTGATCAGTCTTCATTTCTTAAGAAATTGGAGGCTGCACTG
>NW_015230868.1:0-761 GCF_001447785.1 Gekko japonicus | reverse complement strand
ACCTTACCTCGTACTTTTTGTGGGTTCGGAAATGAACTTTTAGTTGATTTATCTATTGTGGGATCCATGAGAAAGTTAAAATCTCCTCCCATTATTATGGGGCCTTTAGCAAAGGCTTTTAATTTAGTCAAAGTCTTTGATATAAAACTTATTTGCCCGGCGTTCGGGACATAGATGGTTGCCAAAGTTATATTTTCTTGATTTAAAACTCCTTTTATAAAGAGAAAGCGACCTTCCTCATCATGCAGGGTGCCTTCAAGGGTGAAATGTGTGTTTTTAGCAATCGCAATAGCGACCCCTCTGGACTTGTTGGAGCCGGGAGCCGTTATTTGAGTAGTGAACCAAGTTTGAGGCAACACAGTTGACTTTTTTTTAACATATGTTTCCTGTAAAAACGCTATTTGAATTTTTTGTTGCTGTAGTTGCTTGGAAATACGTTTAGCCTTAATGTAGTTATTAAGGCCTCGACAATTAAGAGTTAAAACCTTTAAATTTTCCATACTCTAAAAGGGAATAAACATATGAAATGCTTCGAAACAGTGAATAATGAGCCTTTTGGGTCTACCTTGACCTTGACTCTTAAAACATCCAAACCAGAGTGTTGAAACTTTAAGAATAATTTCACTTCCATCAATCTGATAAACAAAAATGTCAGAAACTTTTTACTGCTATTTAGTATAACCGCTAGATTAAAGATAACTGTGATGACATGCAAAAGAAATAATTTCCAACCCCTAACGGGGAGTGAACCTTTTAAATGC
>NW_015230867.1:0-761 GCF_001447785.1 Gekko japonicus | reverse complement strand
GTCTAGAAGTTTCAGTACTTTTCACATGCAAAAACCTTTTGCCCTCGGTGGAAGTTGTAAAAGTTGGTATGAAAATTCAGTTAGTGCTTAATAGGGGTTAGCTCCATTTATCCATCTTTGGTTCCAGTTTGTGTTACAGGGCTCAATGCTGAATTTCAGTTCTTTTCAGGATATTACCAAGGTTTATCTAGTGCAGGATATGATATAGTGCGGGACTAGCAGATAACAACAAATAAAGGCTTCTTTAAGCTCTAGGTCTCAAAGTTGTAATGTGATCTTAGCTCAGAATAATCATGGAGAAAAATAGGTAAACGTAAACCCATAGAGAGGTGAATAGAGTTGGAGGGAGTTCTTTCTTGTTTAACTAAACTTGTCCTGTAGTGGAATGAAAGCACTGAAAAGGATACCCTTTCATGCCTGTTGACTTGTATTTAAGTATATTTCAAAGCCAGCGCTCACAATGTCCAACTTTTATTAAAGAAAATAATCAGTCTTCAGATCTGAAGATTTGTAACAGGACAGAACAACCCACACATTTATATTGGGTCACATGCTAGTAATCGTCTGTCCATATTTGTTATTGAGGGGAGAATACTGCATATCCCAGACTATATTATATCACTTTAGATGAAAGAATCTAGAATGACGACTGTGTTGGGATTCTTTACATGATAGGGATCTAGCAAAGTAACAGTCTCTTTTTTGTTTCAATTAATGTATGCGATTTAGAATACCTGAATAATTGTGTGTGTGAGTTTGGA
>NW_015230866.1:0-761 GCF_001447785.1 Gekko japonicus | reverse complement strand
GATCACCAAAGCTCTGCCTTTAGAGCACAATGCACCTGTTCATCCCAATATTTTCTATTTCATCTCCAAAATCTCTTCCCTCCTACACCTATCCGTTGTGTTCTCAAAACAATTAAATTAAGGATGTTAAGATTACTTTTAAATTTATTAAGCCATCATAAGGAAGTGTTTAATTTTTAATGAAAAATTCCTATGCTTTACCTGTGTGTTTACTTCTCTAATTTTTTTTACGAATAAAGGAACTTCAGACCCATTTTTTTACCTGTCATATTATTTTTTAAAATGTGCGTACTGATGTAGGACAGATACAAATAAGAGGAGAAAGCAAGTCAGATCCAGTTGATTTTATGATATATTCCTTCCATTTTTCCGACTTAACAAATATGAAGTCTCCACTTTTTAAAATTAAGTTTGAAATTGATGAACTCGTGGCATTGTATAGTGGCAAATTGGGACAAAAGAGATAGCCCATTTTACTCACTAGCACAGGTATGTAACAAATTTGGATTAAAATGTTAAAGGTATACATCCACATTCAATATGTAAGTGCAAGACAGATCTATCAAAATTGATACACTGAAAATTCCAGGAAGATGCTGGTTTGAAGGACAATGATAGGTTCTGGATTTTTTCAGGCTTTGTTTATCCTCTTCAATGACCCCGCAGTGGAGCTCTGGCATGCAGATGTCACTCATCTGTTGCACAGAAAACTCTACTTTTTAACATATATCTTCTTTAACAAAGGATAAGAGACCTGTATG
>NW_015230865.1:0-761 GCF_001447785.1 Gekko japonicus | reverse complement strand
ATTCGGCTTTTATATATAAGGGAAATGTGACGTGCTCATAAACTAATACCATATCAACAAGGCTTGTCCAACAGATTGGGTCATAATCACAATCCAGTAGACTCTTTCCATTGGCAAGGGGTCCTATCCTGGAGTCACTGGGAATGACACAATCCACAAATAATGGGAAGCAGGTTTCTGCAGCCTCTCACTATTAAAACAACAAAACTTCCCACAATAAGTGAAATGGCGAGCCAGAAATCCATGAATGGCAAGGGTCTTCTGTACTTTCCTGACAGGTTCATGGCATGTCATCTACATAGTCTTAGTAGATATTTCAGCAAGACCTGCACACTAAGCTAATATTGTTGTTCTCATATTATGAACAGGGAAGATGAGTGAGAGGACATGGAGATAGACAGAGAGAGGAGGTTTCATGAGCATTGATTATCATGGTACTGCAAGGTTTGCTGGTTTGCCAGGGCTTTTGAGGGGCGTTGAATGGCAGGCATATTTAAAGGGTGGGAAAGATTTGGGGTTTCTTTTATTCTGGTTTTAACTGGAAATGTTTTCAAACTATTACTGCAAACCACCTCAAACTATGAGGAAAGATGGGGTATAAATGTTTTAATAAATGAATATTTCTACCCCATTTTTCTCTCCAATGGGAACCCAAAGAGGCTTGTAACATTCTCCTCCTCTTCAGTTTTATCCTTAAAACGACAACTATGTGAAGTAGGTGAAATAAAGTTAACAGCTCTGGGTTGAGAAATATCTGGAGA
>NW_015230864.1:0-761 GCF_001447785.1 Gekko japonicus | reverse complement strand
TATATAATTGGGTACCTCTTAAAAAGCCTAGTGCCTTAGGCAACCAACAAGTTTGCCAGTACTGTCAAGCCAGCCGTGATTGTAAGGATAACATATGGGAAATGCTTTGAACATCTGAAATTTTATTAATGTTCTCTCTGTCTAAATGAAAGTATCATTATGGTTTAGTGACTCTGGATAGCACTGGAGTCAGAGATTTGAATTGACACCAAGTCACTTTAGTGTTATTTATTATATGTGAATGTTTCCTGAATGGGCAATTCATCTTCAGGGGTTGGATTTGAGGTGCGTATTTGGCAGATTGTGTTTGAGAAATGAGTTTTGCAGGTGGAAGGACCAAAGAGATAGAGTACTATGAAATGGCTGAAATCACAGAAACTTGAGGTGTAGAGTCCCTCTCTCTGGGGATTTCATTCAGTAAAGGAGATACGATGCCTTTTAGGCCTTTTACCGCCAACTGTAGTTTGCATGAATATTTGTAAAGAAGCAAATATTTCAAAGATGTCTTAAGGCCTCCAGTACTTTCCCCTGCCAACAAGACTTTAACAAAATGGTTATTTCTACTCAGAGACTCAGATTAAGCAGTGATATTGCCAAGATGGCTGCAAGCAGATTCTTCTTCTACTTCTGCCCTTCCAAGGCATAAGCATGGGGTGGGTAAGAGGAACACATAGCTAGGATACAGACATCCATTGGAAAGGGGAACAGCTTAGACTGTAAAATCATTACCAATGGTTTATTTATGTCATTTCATAACATAA
>NW_015230863.1:0-761 GCF_001447785.1 Gekko japonicus | reverse complement strand
CACCCCACCCCACTGTGGAGAGGAGGCTTTTGCTAACGCTAAAATATGAATGTCCTTCAAATTTCTATCAGAAAAATGCATGTTAATTAAAGGTGCCCTATTTTCTTAAGTTGGGACCAACACAAATCACACAGAATGTTATCTGCATAATGTGATTTCTCTGTGCATAGCTGCAACACAACATTTCTAACAATGGCCTCTTTGTCCAGTTATCCGAACACAGCCATTAAGATCCTTCTGTGGCCAACACAGACATCTGCTCCTCACATCCAGATCTCCACCTCTTTTATTTTCGGGGTGGGGTGATATGCTTAGATAAAAGTGCTTAGTGTGAACCCCATGGAGGACTGAGAATTCAGCGCCTGCATTAAAAAAAAAAAATCTGAACATTCCAGCCTAGTAAGACCACCTGAGGTAGAATCCTTGAGGATTCAACCAGAACCTTATTTGTGCACTCCTATGCCTGTGGAAAACTGTCTGAGATTGCAGAGTGGAAGAGTTGATATTATCTGCCCAGATCTCAGCAGGACGTCCTCCTCTAGGGGTTTGTGTGTGTGTGGGGGAGAGCCATGATGAGGCCTACCTAATACATACTTTGGAGTCAGGCTGGATGCTTGCGTAGAACACTCTGGGCAAATAAAAATAAAGCATTTCTATAATGTGTAATTTACTTCCAGAAGCCACTGACACATAATGCAGTGATGGCCCACTCATCAATTTTTAAAGGGAGACTATGCATGAGCTGCGGTGGCTCAAGTGGT
>NW_015230862.1:0-761 GCF_001447785.1 Gekko japonicus | reverse complement strand
AGCCACTCTAGCCCTGTGGAAATAGTCTCCAATAATGGAATCTGAATAATTCCAGAATCCCAAATCCCAAAATGGTACTGATGGACCCGAATGCCTCCAATAACATTGTTTATCTCCTTCCCAAAGTGTGAATGAAAAATACCTTTTTCTTTCTTTAGGTCACGTGGTCCATATTTGGAACTGCCACTGTTGCAATGGGGAAAGGTTTGTTTGTTTTTCCATTTCTCAAATGGTTAAAAGACCGCATGGAAGGAGAAATTCATCCCAAAAGGTAAATACTTCATGTATGAGTCGTGTAGAAATGTGAACAGTTATGCTATCCTTGTCATACATTTTAATCACAGCAGCTATTACAATCACCTAATAACATCAACTCCCATTAATTTACAATTAAAATAACAAACTATGATTGCACAACCTTAATAGATTGATGATTTACTATAAGGTCAAATCAGTCCATTTTATTTGAATTATGAATTTCAATTGATTAAAAGCCTGTTTAGGCTGATGCATAACTTCTTAAAATATTTAAACACCAATAACTGTTATCCAAATTTGTTAAAACAAATACTAAAGTAATACCAGAGTAGAAAGATGTGAGTTTGAATTGATTGTATTCTACAAGACTAAAGGAGTTAGATATTGTTTGTATTTATACCCTGCCCCTCAAATTATAACATTAATGGACCGTAACTTTATTCACTGGAAACATTACTAGTGCAGAGACTCTTTTACCAAGAATTTCAGTTAAGTTTTTTTTT
>NW_015230861.1:0-761 GCF_001447785.1 Gekko japonicus | reverse complement strand
CTCCTGGCCACTACCAAGAGGCCAAGTGTGGTTTAAGGGAAATTGTGAGCCATGAGATGGACAGCCTGCCTGGGTATTGGCAGTGGGTGGTGAAAGGGACAGGAAGGTGGAGCTCATTAGATTTCTTGCCCTCTTTGTCCTTTTCCTCTTTATGTACAGTTTGTAGTTCATTTTTGGTTTGCCCTTCCTGTACAGCACTCTTCCACCCTCACTGCTGAGCAGCCCCTTGCCCCTTAATGGGAAATTTAAACCCCCTGTTGCCTTTTTTGCTTTCCTCCGTGTTAAGAGGTGTTAATCCCCTATTTATGACCTTCGTCTTCTGTTTCCATGGGGATGTCAGAGCAGTTTATGAAGTTCATATTGGCAAGCTGTGGGGTTACTGAAGGCCACAGGCATATTGCTTGGGAAATCGGAGTCTTCTTGCAGTGTAGGTCTGGTCTTCCACAGTGATTTTCCTAAGAGACAGTTGCAGTTCAGTCATTCTGTCTAAAACTGGAGTTCTGTGCAGAAATTGGGTCAATGTATTTTTCCCCCAGAAGTCTATTTGAGACAACTTTGGGGACTCTGAAAGGGAATTCCTGTTCAACTTTGCTATCTAAAGATCAAATCCTATCTGGGAGTTCCACGCAGTGTTTTATTATCTCTAGAGTGACACATCGCAGCTGTGAAATGATGCCTGTTAGATGAAGATGAAGTGATGAACTCCAGTCCATTCTGTGGAACAGGACAGGGCTTTGAACCAGGAAATGTTATTTTGACAA
>NW_015230860.1:0-761 GCF_001447785.1 Gekko japonicus | reverse complement strand
TGAAATGTGTTAAATAAATTTAGCTATTCAAGTGTGGTTGTGTTCAGACAAGGTGATCCGAGGCTCTGCTGTGTTTGCCTACTAAGCATCATTCCCGTATCTTCTAAAAAAGATGGTGATTGGACCAGCATTGCATAGACCCTTAACTATATAAGACAATGGGAGAGTAAAGGGTAGTTTCTATCATGGGCATGTCTAGGACAATTTTATGGAGACCTATACATTTCAGATAGGACAGACAATTGCTATCTAGCCAGCAGAAAGTTTGTGTCAGTGTTGCTAACAATGATACGACCATTGCCCCATACCTCACTTTAATTAGATGCTGCAAGCTCATCTCATTTGTGGGCAGAAAGTCAGGTCTATGCACATGATTTTTGACCTCTGATGTCTATTTTTAGCACAGATCTGGTATGTTAAGACTCATTGAATAGCAGTTAAATTAGCAGTGGGAAAATATTCCCATTCATATGGAAAATGTAGCTACTAGTATATCACTTTGGGTTGTACCATCATGGTCAACAGTCTCTCCACCTACCTGCACAGCTCTAATGGTAGTTGTTTATTTTCCAGAATTTTCATACTAGTGAAGAGGTCACACAGTTCTGTACCCCCCCCCCATTATAGGTCATTGAAAAGGCAGAAAAAGAACAAAATTCATGAGAAATTGCTTTTTTCTACCAGTATTTCCACGTTGTTGTTTTTTTGAATTATTCCTGTGTAAATCTTAAAAGATTTCTATTTTTCCTCATCTACCATAC
>NW_015230859.1:0-761 GCF_001447785.1 Gekko japonicus | reverse complement strand
TCTTGGGCCACCTATACAGAGTCTTTATACCTCTGCCCTTCCCGTGGCATCCCTGGGCACCGACCCTCAATGTCCACTCCTGATCCCATCCGTGCCACCCCTCACCTACTTGGAGGGGTCACTGCGTAGGCTTCCCCCAGCTGCCAAGTCAAGCTGCTGTCTGAAGAGCTCCTTGAGGAGGTGCAGGTCAAGGCCAAAGCCCCCCAGCCTACCACCCATTATGAGAGTTGTGGTGCCCATAGACACACTGGGCCAGGAGCAGCTCACAGTTAAAGTAGCACAGCTAGCAGCAGCGCTCAGCTGTTGGAGTGGGAGGCAGTGACAGCGGTGGCACACTGGGCACCTCTGGGCTTGGGCCTAGGCCAGCTGCTAGAGAGAAGGGTGAGCAGTCTGCTGGTGCCTCGCCCACTACACCCAGGTCCTCAGGGGGTGAGGGGATGCCTTGGACAAGCACCAGTGTCTGGCTGAAAGGCAGCAGGAGAAACGTCATGGTGGTATAAGCTGGCACATGCTCCTGAGCATGTGTAGACGCCGGCACAGCCAGCTCAGCCACAGCACCTGCCTCCAGATCCCAGCTCTGGATGGGGAGTGAAGGAGACTATGCTGCCCTGCCCTGTCAATCCATGTCCCCGATGGTGTGCTCTGGGAGCCAGGCACCTGGTGCTTCCTTGAGTGTTCATCCAGCAGCTGAGTGGTGCTCTGTCTTAGGTGAGGAAGGCCCGCTGCTTTTCCGGGGAAGACCAAACTGCAAGGGGCTCAAC
>NW_015230858.1:0-761 GCF_001447785.1 Gekko japonicus | reverse complement strand
TTTTAAAGGTACCAAGCGCATTGTAGAAGGCATCATAAATGCAGGAGAAACTTGTCTTATCATCGAGGATGTGGTCACCACCGGCTCAAGTGTCTTGGAAACAGCGGAGGTTCTCCGTAAAGAGGGATTGAATGTTACTGATGCTATTGTGCTGTTGGATAGAGAGCAGGGAGGAGAAGCCATGCTGGCGAAAAATGGGATTCGCTTACATTCAGTATGTACCTTGACTAAGGTGCTCAAGATCCTTGAGCAGGAGGAAAAAGTTGCTTCGTCGATGGTGACGAAGGTAGAGAGATTCATTCAGGAGAACATCAGTAAGCCTTCTGAGCAAAATGGTACCACTGCAATCAAAAGAACATGCAAAGAGATGAGTTTTGGTGCTCGGGCTGAGCTGCCTGGCACACATCCCCTTGCTGTTCGGCTTCTCAGGCTCATGGAGAAGAAGCAGTCTAACTTGTGTCTTTCTGCTGATGTAACCAAGTCCACAGAATTGCTCCAACTGGCTGCTGTTCTTGGCCCATCTATCTGTGTCTTGAAAACGCACATAGATATTCTGGAAGATTTCACCTTAGAAGTAATAAAAGAATTAAGAGGGCTTGCTGACCGGCATGAATTCTTGATATTTGAAGACCGTAAGTTTGCAGACATTGGAAATACAGTGAAGCATCAGTATGGAGGTGAGTTTGAGCTTGCTTCCTTCTTACCAACCAATCTACCATTGTCGCACTCCCAATCTGTGGTTGTGTTCAGACTGGCAGTTT
>NW_015230857.1:0-761 GCF_001447785.1 Gekko japonicus | reverse complement strand
ATCCCCCCCCAAAATACTGATGATAAAGCAGAAAGTCAGGTTTTGTTTACTGAAACCAATTGGAGGCTGAAGAGTTAAATGCCCTCTCCCTTACTTGCATGGCTCCAAGACAAATTGAGACTGCTGTGAGCCTGCAATTTGCAAGGAACAAGATGTGTGCTCCTCAATCTGTTCCAACCCTTAAATCGGCGCAATCAAAGAATAATAACTTATGCTGCCTGTTTTAGGGCCTGACTTCCTAATCCAGAATTCTTCTCGTACATAGTGACAAGTGGCTTAAATTTCTCCAAATCCAGCTTGCATTTTCTCAGGATAAATTGTCTGCTACAGTTTCTTGTCTCTTGAGTCTCGAGAAGTAATGGAGGTGTCCCTTAGGAGACTTTGCCCTTGGAAAAAGCCAAGAAACGATTTCTCAAGATTGTCAGTTGGTAGCTCAGTGTGCTATGTTTAAAATGACACCATGTCGATATACGGCCAACTTTTGGACTGTGACCCAAAGGAGACTTTCTGGCATGCCTGGTGTACCTACTCAAGACTTCAAACCTTTCGGCAATCAATATGTGAAATCTTAAACACACACGCACAGCAAGTGATCTGATTTCAAACAGTTCAAATGTTTCAATGCCTAGTTCAATACTATCCCACCCCAAGGTGCCGGCTTGGCCTCCAGCCAACTCACAGTTCAATCTGCTCCAAGAAGGAGGACGAGGAAGAGGAGGACGAGGACACGGAATTTATACCCTGCCCTTCATTACTTGAAG
>NW_015230856.1:0-761 GCF_001447785.1 Gekko japonicus | reverse complement strand
ACTGCTGCTCCTCTTCCTCCCTGGCTACTGCTCTCACCGCACGCTGTGGCATAGCTTATGGAGGCTGCCAGGTAACCCCTGTAAAGGCAGCTGAAATCTCACAATGCTAAGTCACAAGATCTAGTTTGTCTTTAACTGCGCAGGGTTTTTATATGCCCCATACCTTTTATTTTAGTTTTGGGATTTTTATGCAAACCTCGATTTTCCCTTCTGTTTCCCCCCCATCTGTATATGGCCCCATTGTGCAAATGTTTTGATCCATGATATGGGACCATGTTCAAAATTAGTTATAAAGATATCTAGGTCCCGGTTACACGAGCGGGAAAATCTGTCGGGGAAGGGAGGCATATCAGATGGGAGCTAGAAGAAGCACGGGAGCGCGATCTTACGCTCCCCCGCGACTCCGTTCTCCCTCCATCAGCACCCGATCACACTGGGGAGGCAACGGCGTAGTCCCAGCGAGGCAACACAGCAGTCCCATATTAGTGCGCATGCACGGGTCACGGACGGCTGCAGGATGCTACGGCTGCTGGCGCATCCACGATCCCATGCCTGCCATTGCTGCAGATCTTCCGGTAGGTACTCCATTTTCCCTAGTATTTTTTCAATCCGCATTTTTGGCCGGATACGACAGGTTAGGGGCGCGATGCTTGCCAGATGTTGGTGTCTGATCGCACTGGTTTGATCTGCCCTTAATTCGACCCCTCCGTGTACCTAATTTCCCATGTGACTGGGGCCCTAGTATACTTTAAATACATTTT
>NW_015230855.1:0-761 GCF_001447785.1 Gekko japonicus | reverse complement strand
GGGTTTAAAAAGTAGTAGGCCATTAAAGCAAGGTCTGCTCACCCCAATTTAAAAAACAGCAATAATCGTACTATTCTGAAGGGATGGAAGGAATTTTCATGTCTTGATTGTGAGTGTTTGAAGTGACGTTGCAGAGATACTATCCATTATACAGGACCTTCTTAGACAGTGTATTGTATTAATGTGAAGACATAAAAGGTTCCCCCCCTTTTGTCCTGTTCTGTTTATCAGGATGCTTTTTCCTGTGGAAAATTACTAATGTGAGCACAACAAATAAAGCTCTTCTGCTTTATATTTCCGTAGCATCTTTGGATCCAATTTAAAATCAATTGAGGGTCAACATGGCTTTTAAACACTGAGATCAATGTGAAGGACAGTGGTAAAGGCAAATGCTCTGGAACTGCAGCTATTTGGAACAGTAATGAAAAGCTAAAAGATGAATGCTGGCAGATGATGAATGAGTTGTTGAGATTACCCCGCATCTCAATAAGAGAAAGACAATTGTCCCAGAATAACTCTAGCACTGTTGTGGGAACAGTGATACAGATGTGGAGTTCTGAGTGAGTAGAGGCTTCTGATTTATTTCAATATAAGGAAATATTTCATGAATGCAGAGGAGATGCCCATCATGAGAAATGTTTTTCAGCGCTGAAGAGGACAACTCTGCACATCTACGGAATCTTTCTAAGCAATTTTCTTCCATCCCATTTTCTTTTTGTATTCATATCCTTTTTCATGCCTTGACCTGGATAGCCCAGGCT
>NW_015230854.1:0-762 GCF_001447785.1 Gekko japonicus | reverse complement strand
TTCAGTAGGGCTTACTCCCAGGAAAGGGTTCATAGGATTGCAGGCTAACTGATCTGGTTCTGTTTTCTTTCTTGTGGTCCTGTGGAGCCCAGGTGCTCTTCCTATCCAAACAATAGCCACATTGATATCAAGGCAAGTTATGCCAAGGTGGGACAAAGATGTTTTCTTCAGTGTATTTTCAGTCCCCCATTTTCACGCTAATTTCAGTCCTCTGGGGAGGTGGCCGTGAACCTAGTAATTATCTCAAACCAGTATGATCCGTCCTCCATTGTTCAGAAGACTTTGCAAGTTATAAGTGTAGGAAATATCCACCCCTGAAAATTATAAAATACCCAACAACCATTTGAAGGTGGGGATATGAAGGATGTAGACACACAGGGCCTGCCAGTCTGATCTTGATTTTAGGCCAGGTCTTGGAGGTTGTAATGTAAGATGACCGCAGAGTTAGATAGAAAAGAAAGGACTATGTGCAGCTGAGAGAAGGATGATTGTCCTTGAAAATGCTAGGGATTGTCTTGACTCTGCTTTTTCTGTGGTTGCTTCTGACCTCTGAATCGGAAGGCAAGTCTTCTGCTGCTATGTGTTCTATGAACAATCCCCTCCAGATCAAACACCAGCGTTATCAGCCAGGGGACCTGATCATTGGAGGAATCACTTCTCAGCTCTTCATGCCTTCCTACTCTTCATTTCTCTTCACTGAGAACCCCCAGGAAGTGATTACCGATGAACCTATGTAAGGAAATCATGGCATAATGGTATATC
>NW_015230853.1:0-761 GCF_001447785.1 Gekko japonicus | reverse complement strand
TGGCAGAGCATCTGCCTCGCATGCAGAAGTGTTATTGTGGTGCAATTCATTTCAATAGGTTGAAATCTGCATAGGATTGCACTCAGACTAAGTGAACTTCAAATGCATAATGGAAGTTTTACATTGTTATAATACATAACTACTGAAAGTCCACATCCCCAATGAAACATAATAAAAAGTGTTCTTCAAGTGCAATTTGGATAGTTTAGAACAAACAAAAAACTAATTTTGCTTGTGATTATTATCATCTGCAGTTACAAGACTTTCTCATATCTCACGATCTTCTCTGAATGTAGTTGCATAGAGAGAAAGAGAGTGATTTTACTTTGGTAACAGATAGCTAGTAACTGGCAAAAAGCTAGTAACTGGCAAAAGAGGCAAACCTTAGATTAATCACCCAAAGCCACCATACTTTAAAGGATCTTAGAAACTGTATCCTTAGCCAGACATTGAGACACAAAGTGCCTCCTATGCCATTCTGTCTTCGATAAACAGATGGGCTTGACACAATGCCCTAAGGGTCAATAAACCTGTACTCTGAGGATTAGCAAAAGAAGCTGTAAAAGCTTCCAAAAGTGAAAACTCTCCTATAGTACCTTAGCAAAGTCACTACCTATTACTGCAAACATATTTTGGCGATCATGCCATCATGAATCATTCAAAGTACCTTTTATTTAACTGAAATATGTATTCAAATTTCTCCAAAGCATCTCAGGACCAAAGATGGCTAATAATGGCCGCGGGCACACGGGCAGGAAAAT
>NW_015230852.1:0-761 GCF_001447785.1 Gekko japonicus | reverse complement strand
TCAGCTTTTGCAGGTCTTGTTTTCTTCTACAGTCTGGCTTATTGGGTAGCTAGTGATTGGATTCACCCACTTCTGATGACCTGTTCTTAGTAATCAAGACAGGGCTGGGTTTTGCGAGGGCCTTATTGCAGCTCAGACAAATCTGTCCCTTTTTGATGACATCATCCATCTTCATCCTGGTCTGGAGTTAATGCTTTCTCTTCCACTCCTGATACTTGGACCAACGGGGAATAAATATGGCATAATAAAAATGATGGGACTGGCAGTAATGGAGAAGGTGCCATAGGCTGGATCTTTCTTGAGATTTTCAGCACTCTTGAGGTGGGAGGAACAGAACTTTCCCCTCAGAATTCTACTTAAAAGGCTCAAAAATACAGTACATTCTGGATGGAATGAGTAAGCTTTGCCCATCAATATTTTCCACATTTATATGTACAGTTTATTGATACCTTGATGTTTCAAGCTATTATTTTGGACCATTTATTTCAGACCATTGTTTCAGATAATGTCAGACAATTGAGTTACAATGGCAGGGCAATCTGTGAGGGTTCACCCCACCTCTCTGTTCTCATCGACTTTGAAGTGAAAGTGTGAACTCAACTTCTCGAAAATGTGTCCTTCCATCTATTGAAGTTGTTAGGCTGTTTCCTAAATGAGAAAGCTGTAGATACATCACAGTTACATAATTTGAAACATAAAGAAATTCCTCTTTGCAATAGATATAATAGTTATGTGTTTAGCAATTTCCCAAAAGAAGTGTG
>NW_015230851.1:0-761 GCF_001447785.1 Gekko japonicus | reverse complement strand
AGATATGGTGACCAGAACTGCATACAAACAGTATTCTAGTTTGCCAAGTACCTTTGGGATACATCTGATAAAGTATTGCAGGACCCACTGCAATAACTGGACCTCTCTACCTGAGGTCTCCCTGAACCTACTATCTGTACCCTTCTTTCAATCTGGATGTACATACTGGCTTGATGATGATATTGTGCTCTGTCAGATATATCTTTCCTTTCCCCAAGGGTGGAGTGAAGTTCCCAAGGCTTGCTCCCCTCTCGTACTGGCTTTCAGAATGTTTGTACAAATAAATTGTCTTCATATCAACATACGCATAATTCTCTGCAGACAAAACTTCTCATTATCTGAATGTTTTGAATTAACTGACATTTGGAGAAAAGTGATCATAACTGATTTTTGTTTGTTCTTAGAGCTCTGTTGGCTGGTGGAGGTTTTTCTACATGGACCTATCGACAAGGATATGATGTCAGCATTCCTGTTTTCAGTCCATTGTCTTCAGAGGTGCAGTTGCCAAATAAAGGTCCAGGGTAAGCTGAGGGTGAAAGAATATGGGACTGCATATCTGCATTTTTGAGGGGCTGTGATTGAACAGGGTGGTGACGGGCTTGCTTAGCTTGCAGAAGGTCCCAGGTTCAGTCTTTGGTATCTTCAGTAAAAGTATCTCTGGTAGTGATTGCTGGAAAAGACCTTGGAAAGTCACTGCCGGAGTAAACAGTATTGAGCTAGATGAATCAATGGGTGTGATTCAGTACAAGGATATAGTGCCG
>NW_015230850.1:0-762 GCF_001447785.1 Gekko japonicus | reverse complement strand
GATGGTTCCCAGCACTGTTTGACCCGGTTTCCCTAAACCACCCATACATTTTAAAATGTGTATAAAGCATATTTAAAAGTACATAGCAAAAAAGGAAAGTGTATGTGGCGGGGGGGGGAGAAATGATTTGCATATCGCTGGAATGATTTCCTACTCGCTCTTTAATGTCACTTCTTAGTTTTTGCGTGCGCATACGCCTGTGAAGCAAATTCCTCAAGTGTAAACAACATGGCAGGCAAAGTATTTAATAACAGCCAAATTGATTTCTCATTACCAGGTCACTTCTTAACGTTTTGTATCACTGGACCGATACGCATTTCTCTTATTGTGTTAAATAATAGTCAAGTCCGTAGCTGATGATTGATGTCTTCTGCAGCATTAATTCCACGTGGGCCCCTCATCTCTGAATAAGAAATCTTTAACTGTCTCCCTCTCATAACAAGCAATTTCTGTGTAATGGCTTCTCTTTGTTTGCGGTGATAGACAGGTAGACAAGAGTGGGAAACGAACGCGAGAATTTTCAGCATGCCAGCAAAAAAGGAGCCAGCCTGCCTGCGGAGCCGAGCTTCTTCCAGCCTTCTTGCCCCCACCCCCAGATACCTTCCTCTGAAGATTTGGTTAACGCATGCATATTTAGCTCTGAGAGGACCTAACTGCATGTTACATTTTCTCCAGGTTGCATGGAGAGGCATATTCTGTAGGCATGCAAAGGCCCAATTCAGATAGGAAATTCAGCATGTGGAGAAAGGGGGCATAAACAGC
>NW_015230849.1:0-762 GCF_001447785.1 Gekko japonicus | reverse complement strand
TTTCCCCATCTTGCCTTCTTGCAGTCCTACTCTACATTTAAATGAATAAGTAACCATGGACTTGGCACTTTAGGTACAGCCACCCTTCAGTCTCCAAAAACTGGACCTGGGCCTTTTCTTTAACTTATCACTATACAATCATCTTCCACCAATTGAACTGTGCTTTCTGTGTTCCCTTAGGGTTAGCCAATATCTTCCTCCGTTATAGAAAGTACTAGAGATTGGGTGGTGATTGTATCAGAATCTTTGAATTTTCAGGCTCTTGGCTTCCATGAAATTTTTGGGCAGGCTGCTTACAAAGCTGTTCAGCTTCATTGTTTTGAAGTATGAGGCTGATCTCCCTGACATATGTTTCACAGTGTCATATGGTCTTGTAGTGAATTTCAGAGAGTGCCTACTAAGACCTTATGGGTTTATCATTCAAAAGTAATTTCTGAAGTAGCCTTCCAAGAGAGGGTAAACCTGGGGAGGGGGGAACCTTTCTCAAATAAACATGTCCACTGGTATTAACCAGTAATTAGCTTGGTCTAACCACTGCTTCAGTGTTAAAACAAACAAACACAGAACTCTCAAACCCCTGAAGAATATTTACTACTAATTTAAAATATTTTGGCACTTCTGTTTCACTTGCCCTAAGATCTTTTAAAGATGTTGTTTGTTTTTTTAGGTAGTAACTACCTGACACTTTACTGTAGTCTAGTTTTGTTTTTTTAAGTGGGCATAAAAATATTTAGACGTTAAACAGATGGTTTCCTTCTGCTT
>NW_015230848.1:0-762 GCF_001447785.1 Gekko japonicus | reverse complement strand
TGTACAGCAAGCAACATGGTGTGTCCGTGGACTTCAGTATCTACCATGGAGGTTGATGTTACTAAATAGTTTAGGGATGATTTTTTTTGGTCCTGTTCTCCTTCTCAACAAAGGCTAACATGTGGGGGGCTTTCTCCATTTTATTATCACAGCTATCATAAACTAGGTTCTGCTGACACCTAGTGGCTACCCGAAGGCCATTCAGCAGTTTTCATGGTTGAGGGGGACTTTGAACCCATGCTTTTGTAGTTTGTCCAGTGCCCCATACACTACACTACACTGACAAAACAGCTTTCCTCATATAGTACACTGTTACACATTTAGGGCAGTCCTGTTGGCCACCAGAATTCAGCTAATGCTTGGTTCAACATGCATGTGGAAAATCAGTGGTTGCTATGAGAAATAGTTGTAGAATGGCACGTATCTGTCAAGATTATACTGCTTTTTCATGGAGATATTACATAGTTAGCACCTAATAACAAATCTTAGGATGGGGCTGACTGAACAGTACCAGGAGGGAATGGCAGCTTTGGTATTAACTTTAGCTACTTTGTACATTTGCTCCACCTGCATCATTTCTTAGTTGTGTTCAGTTGTTCCATTTCTGGTGCTCCTGCCTTGTGATGTGTGTTTGCCACTTTGTATGAACAGGGCAGTGCCCATATTCTCAAGCTTCAGTACAAGCAAATGTGTATCTGCAACAAACATCACAACTTGACCATGTGCATGTGCTTCAAAGCTGGAAAATATGCACATTGCCCT
>NW_015230847.1:0-762 GCF_001447785.1 Gekko japonicus | reverse complement strand
GCCGGCGCGGACTTGGCTGGCTCCGGCATGCTGAGACTCCTTCGAGACCTCCCGACTCTCTGCAAAGCGAACGCAACGATTTGAAACCCTCGCTGCGAGTTCTCGTATTTATAGCAGCCCGATGCCCGCCAGAACTCAAATCCTCGAGTCGCCATTGGCCGGCAAAAGCGCCTCTTAGGGGACTGCATGCAAATGAGAGGATGGGAAACCGTCGCCCGCCATTGGTCAGCATTGGGAAGTCGACTTGTCATTGGTTTAGAACGAATCTTCGCTCCCATTGGTCCAGGCTCCACCTACCGTCCTATCAGAAGTGCCACTAAGGTCGGAACGAGAAAGCCTCTTATCCTTCCCGAGCTGCGTCGTCTGCGGGGGGGGGAGAGATCTTGCAGCCCGGCCGCGGGTTCTCGCCCACGGCTCGGCCAGGGACATCTGGGAAGCTCGCTGCCTCTGGCGTTTGCAGGGTCGATCCTGCCTTGGGAATCTCGGTCTAGGTCGAGGCCCTGGACGCGATGGGATTATTTCTGAGCACGACATGCAGAGGGTCGGGTTGGAAAACAAGCATCAAAAGTTTCTAACCCTCCGTCCTTCCCTCCCAGCTCCAGAGCTGAGGGTGACCCCCAAGTGTGAATGTTACATGAGTGGACAGTCTGTTACTTCTGGTGTGCGCATGTCCTGGGACTCGGAAGGTTCAGATTCTTCAAGGGCAAAAACCGAGCTGAGCTCTTCACCGTGGACACGGATGTCCTTCGAAAGCTAGGACCT
>NW_015230846.1:0-762 GCF_001447785.1 Gekko japonicus | reverse complement strand
GGATCTGCCAGGACCACAGAAATGAGTAATTGTTGTCAATTCACTGAACTTCCCTGTGATTCCATAATTGTGGATTCCGCAGGACTCTTTCTCCTTTGTCAGTGCAAAGTAAAAGCAATTGTAGCAGGTGAAAATAGGAGAAAGTTTTCTTTGTGCATATTATCCTGAGTTACCAAATTGCTATTTTATAACAATAAACTATACATTAATTATGCCAATTTTCTCCCCCATGATGACAGATTACGGTTGGCAATTCATCATTGTAACATATTAATCGCGTGTATTAGTTTTTAAACGGAAGAATCACATCTGTAACATACTTGTCATATTAGTGAAAATTACCACAATGATGAAAAATAACCACCCAGCTTGTACATGCATTAGCAAAACAAGAAGGTAAAAAAGTCATAATTTCCTATCTGCTGGGTTTTTCCCCCAGTAACCACCTACTGCTGTAAGAATGCAGAACTGTTCCCTATTGACAAGCATGGCGTTTGAAACCAGCAAGAAATATTTATGCAGTTTCCTAATTATATATGTCTGTGCACGTGTGTGTAATTTTCTGCTTTTAAGACTGATGCACACATATGCCCCAATCTAGAGTTTTGCATACAAGCTGCACCATTGATTGCTGTGGAGGGAAATGTTCTGTGTTCAAAAGAATGTGCGTGTTACAGTTGCCGCCACTGAAGCAAATTGTGGGCAGGGGAGTCCTGTGGGTGCAAAGGTACTCTGGTTGGTGCTCAAAATAAATATGCCCAC
>NW_015230845.1:0-762 GCF_001447785.1 Gekko japonicus | reverse complement strand
AGAGTCTGCACTCCTAACCACCACACCAAGCTGGCTCCCTCGCATTCAGATGTGTAGACCATTGCCAGGAAAGGAAGCTGAGCCATATTACACTGAAAGCTCAAGTCACTCTGTTGGAAACTAGAACAGAAAACCACAAGAGGTTACACGAAAGGTGGGAGGAGGAAGCCAGGTTCTTCTCGGGCACCTCTGGGTTGGCTTTGCAGCAGAATGTGGGTTCTTATTCGCCAGCTGGTGGAGACCCGAGTAGCCTCAGCCCTCCTGCGGAGGCCCATTTCCAGCACAGCAGAGTTTTGAATTAACGGGATCCGGGCATTCTGAGTCCTCACCATGATCTTCCCATCAGCACTCGGGGTGTTCCTGGCTTTAACATCAGGTGAGTAGCATTTGTCTCCTCAAATTTCTACCCATTTTGGAGGAGGGCTTTTGCTCCCAGTTTCCTCTTTCATTCAGTATTCTGTCTTCCTGGCCTCAGTTCAGTATCGTGTGTTCTTTCAAAGCGTGTGTCTTTTGCTCTCTGTTTTCCACCTTGGGGTAAAGAGACACTGTCTTGGATGGGCATTCCTCTCTTTTATGGGCATTCCTCAGCCATGGAGTTTGGCTATCTGGAACACACTGAATCAGACTCTACTTGGAATACACTGAATCAGACTCTTAGTCCATCAAGGTCCAAAGTCAAGTATTGTCTACTCAGACCCGTAGCACCTCTCCAGAGTCTCAGGCAGAGGTTCCTTCACGTCACCAACTACTTGAAGCATGGAC
>NW_015230844.1:0-762 GCF_001447785.1 Gekko japonicus | reverse complement strand
ACGATCCACCTAAGTTCACAGGATCAGCACTGCTGATTCTGAGAGATCTGAACAGTTCTGTCGCCTGCACTAACTACCTGAAACAGAATGCCACCCAAAGATACGGAAGTGGGCCATCCCTAACACAAGCCTACTTAATTACTGTGGACCATCTTCTATGGGCTACAGCTTCAGGACCCACAAAGAATGAAGAGTAACCAGATCCAAACTCCACTGCCTTTTGAACTGCCATTAAAGTCTGCAACAGAAGGAACTGCTAGCCCTTCTGGACCCAAGCAGCCCAGTGTCTTGCAGTCCCATACTAGTCTCCCAACTGCCTATATATCCGACAAGTGCAAGATCTATTTTCTTCCTTATTACGCATAACAGTAACTGGTGTGTGCCAGAATAAAAGCCAAACTAGAAGACCTTCACAGCCCAGATTCCAGCAATTAGAACGGATCTCTTGTGTTCTCGCTCGAGTCACTACCACTGTAGATACAGGAAAAGCAATCATAGTCCCACGATTGACACATGGCATTCTGTATCTTCACTGGTCAACTAGACTAGATGCCCAAGATCCCCCGATCTTAACCTCTCTTTCAGCCTCCACTGCAAGGACATCTCTCGCTACCTACTGTGTCCAAAGGTTCTCTGAATGCTCACTCACCGAACACCTGTACATGCATCTCCAAAAGAGCTTGAATCCACCTCCTCCTCTGCCGTGCTCTTCCACTCTGCAGCAACTTCATACTCTTGCAGAGCTCTTGCTCTCTCTTACGC
>NW_015230843.1:0-762 GCF_001447785.1 Gekko japonicus | reverse complement strand
TAATGTAAATATGTGGATTAATATGTGTGGGTGTGTAATGCACAGGATGTATGAGAGCATTTCATGTGTACCAAGTGTGCAAAGTGTGGGTGTGTGGTGTGGATGGGGACATAATCCCTTTCCTCTGTGAACAGGGCCGTACCAGAGGGGTATCTGTGTCTGTTCTATTTTTATCAACCAGTTGCAGTCTGGCTTCAGCTTAAGACTCCCATCCTTTCCCTATCCCCTCACAGTCTGGAAGCATCCATCCTCCAGGCACCAACGTCTTCCTGCCAGGACTGCACTAGGTAAGGTACTTCAGCAATGGGTTAGCCTCAGAGAAATCACGAGCCAAAGGGAATCAGTGTGATAGCTTCAGAGAAATCATGTGCTTATCGATTTGTTGGTTGGAGCAGGGAGGAGAGAATGATCTCTTTATTCTATTCAGGGTGGCTGAGAAGATGAGCTGGTTGAGCAGGAGTTGAGGGTGGGAAGTGCTGAGCAACTGCCACTCATATTAATTGTACTTGCAGTATCAATGCCATATGATCTAATGCAGGAGTTGGCACTTTTTCTTTCTTTCATCCCAAGCATCTTAGCACCATTATTCCAGATAAGCTTAAGGACAAGTTTCAGCTATAAATTTAATAACTCAATAGATCTATAGAGAAATATACACGGAAATTCCCTGGAGCAGAAGCTAACAATCAGCCCTAGTGAAAAGTAAAATGCATGAGAGGGTTGAGCACATAACAATATAAAATGAGCTTCTGGGAAAAGCTT
>NW_015230842.1:0-762 GCF_001447785.1 Gekko japonicus | reverse complement strand
GCTTATTTAGAGCTGATATACTGCTGTGGTAAACTGTTCTGTTTGCTGTGGCAAACACCCACTGTTTAGTAGGTTTGGGCTGATGCTTAGGGCTTATCCATGAGAACTGGTTGGCTCTAACTGGAGATATCAGGAACAGCTGAGCTACAAAAACATAGCTGAATCTCCTTGATGTTATTTTTGTGCATTTGCAGGTTAATGATCCTTTTACCAAAAAGAGCACTGCAATCTACCCTGCACAACGACCACTCAGGACACTGGTTGTCCTGAAGCTCAGAGCTTACCAAACATGTTTAGGTGTTGACTCCAGGAACATGAAATCATTTTCACAAAAGATAAATGTAAGGGACAGAGAATAACTGTTGTATAGAAAGAAAGATAAGACATGATAAAAAGTTAAGCATTTCTGAGAATGTGTTAACTGATAGTCAGTCACTCTGAGGTTTTTTTTTAAAAAGTCCCCCTACCAAGGTACAAAAAGAAAGTTTAAGGAATAGTTAAGAGAACACCTATTCAATTACACTTTGGAATAAATAGCCAGATAATATAATACAAGTATCAACCAGCCATATTACTGCCTTGACATAAAATAAACTATTCCACAACAGTTTGCTTATGCATCTCAGTAAAATTCCATTGCACACTGATAGTGGCCCCTTAACATGGTCCCATTTCTGGATACATAAACCTAGAGATTGGAGTCATGAACAAAAAAGATATTTCTACAAATCTGAGAAACAAGTGGAGACCCGCAAGAAACTT
>NW_015230841.1:0-762 GCF_001447785.1 Gekko japonicus | reverse complement strand
AGATCCATTGGCAATGTAACAGGATCATAAGAACAGAGAAACGTCATTGGCAATCTCTGTGTGAAAGTACATGCTTTTAAGTCAGGAAGGAAATGATTATAGAAAACAAATTAACCCTTTATCTCACCTCTCTTGACCCTTGGAATGAACGATTATAAAGTGCCAGAGCAGGAAAAGTCTCAAGTTAACTAAGCCACTTAGCAGCACCTTCTAAATGTTGCACCAATCATGACTAATAAGTTCCAAATCACATCAATGAAGGTTGAGGTATCCTTGACTTACACATAAAGGTTAATGTAAAAAACAATGACATGCTACTGTTTAAACTGTTACTTGTCAAACCACATTTTGCTAATGACTTCCAGATTACAAATCAGGCTGCTGAATTTACCACATTGCTCTTACAGCTTATGCACTGGGGACAGATAAATATTGTAGGCCTCTCATAATTGCCAAATATGTACAGTAGTCAGAAATGATTAAGGATGCATTCCGAGCCACATTTGGAAGTAAGTGCCATTGAAGTCAGGAGAATATCTTGCAAAGATGCCAGTACCTCTGCTCTATCCAAGCGTTGAAATGCAAACTAACTTAAGACTACTCAATGCCCTTGTATTACAGGCAGCCTTCCCGGGGCCTGATTCAATGTTAGCTCACAAAAGTTATGATTCAATACTCTGATTGTCTTGTGTGTGTTATGTGCCACCAAGTCATTTCCAACTTCTGATGACCCTATAATGACCTCCAAAATGTCCTATCATT
>NW_015230840.1:0-762 GCF_001447785.1 Gekko japonicus | reverse complement strand
GGGAGGCTAAGGTGTCAGAATTAAAACATTCTCACTTTCATACTTTTGATGTAGCTGTACTGAACTGGTGTGGGTGGGGGGAGTAGTGTTGTAAGATAGCAATTTCATGACAAAAGAAAGGTGAGATACAAATCTCCTAAAATAAAAATAAATTCATTACCATGTACTTGCATAGCCTAAAGAGCTTGTTCATAGTACCATTTGTAGTAAGAAGAATAAAAAAGTAAGCATTTATGAGCACTCATTGATCCATAAATACCTCGTGGTAATCTTGCTACTCAGTGTTTTATACAGTCTCTTATGTTGATATTATCTTGTATGTTTCAGGAAACTGGGTGTGCTGTAATTAAGTCACAGACAGTTAAGTAAACTTTACCTTTCAAATATCCCTTTGTCAATACGGGAAGTTGTTAATGGATACACACGCAGACTAACACACACCATTCTTGTAGCTGTTTTTTAGTTTAGAATTCAAAATAACTTTGCTTTATGTTATCCTAGGCCTTTGGAGTTAATGTATCGAAGCAACTGCTTTTGAAATTCTCCTTGTATTCTTTCTGCTTCATGCATTATTTCCTGCGATGAAAAGTCCAGAGCTGATTTGTTGTTAGTGATGGAGCATGAGACAAAAACAGGGCGCAATGCCTCTCTAAAAAGGCCCATCGTACCTTCTTTGCTCTGTTTCTCATGATATATATATCCATAGGGACTCAGAATAATGTCTGAGAAACAGAATATATATGCACACCCCTTCTGCTTTAG
>NW_015230839.1:0-762 GCF_001447785.1 Gekko japonicus | reverse complement strand
GATCTGAATGTGCAGTTTCGTATGTGAAATAAGAATCTAGGAATAAATTGTTTGCTTATTAGCAAAACAATCCTCAAACTGTACTGGTAACATAATAACCCACATTTTTGGTACTGATGCTGAGAGTAGTGTGGTGTGCCTTAATAAGCATGTTAAATACCACCTTTGTGTAACATGGCAGCGATGTTATCTCAAAAGCTTGCTTGACTTCCAGTGAGATAACCTTTAGCTCTGTGATTTTTTCTTGCAACACTGTGGGCTCAGGTTCCTTGTAAATATCTATGAGCTTTTGAAAAGTGACAGCTTTCCTAAGGTTAGGTACATTAGTAATATCAATAAGGGAAAACAAAAACCCTGACAAATCCTATAGTCATACTGAAATTTCTTCTGCAACCCCTTCCCTTAAAATTCCTAAAGATACTTTGGCTGACCAATCTCTCTATGACCACCTTTAAGGTTTTTGTTTTTTAAAGCAAATTTTGACAACAGTCAATGTATCTAATTCTCAATATGGATCCATCTGTGGATGCTTAAATCTGGGAACTGGAGCCATGTAGGAAGAAGGCACATTTTTCTGCAAACTTGGGAGACTTCCCTCAGGTTTGGAGAACAATGTGAAAGTTTAAAAATGGGTGGTTAAATTCCCCCTAAAGCAGAGGAACATGCTCCTCTGCAGGCCCAGCAGCAGCACCCTGTTTGCCATATGTTGGAGGAAAGAGAACTACTGCTAACTGCATGCCAGTGAAGGAAGGAGGAGAGCAG
>NW_015230838.1:0-762 GCF_001447785.1 Gekko japonicus | reverse complement strand
CACCTGGAGGCTGGCAACCCTATTTATTTATGTATTGAAAATACAGGTTTCACACAGCCTCCTCGCCTTTCCCATGCTGAAGTAGCTCAATATTTTACTTCTGTCTATGGATTATTCTTCCAATACAAAACATGTTTTCATTAACATGGTGGGTTGGGAATTTTAGAATTCAAATGCAAAATCAGAGGCACATGCCAATTATCGTAGGAAGGCTATACATGTTTTAATAAGTTAACAAATAACGCTTTCCTAACTGAATCACTAGATTAGCTTTTTAATTCCAGCGCCATGTTTAAAACGAATTACTCCCTTTTCAAATTTTCATTTGGAAAGGACTGCACCTCAGGGCACAATGAAACTATCTAGGGTACATGTCAGAGGAATGGGTCATTTTGCTGCAAAATGTAATAAAGCTAAACTACAGATGCAATTTTAGAAGATACACAGTTTACTCATAGAAATACTGCTAATATTCAATTGCCAAAATGAAAAGAACTACGTGTATACATTTTTTTTTGTGTACATGGATATCTCTCTAAAATAGAAAAGAAATAACATACTTATATTAATGTCAAAGAAAATCCCATTTCTTATACACAATATGGGGGGAAAGGCCTATGAACTATATATGGGGATATTTCAGGGCGTATTTAAGGAAGCCAATGTTCATTCAAATGTTATGACATGCATATTGGCACCATCCAAAAATACTTCCATGTGGTGGTGCTCAAAGACAGCAGCTTATCACATGCAGTCAGTACA
>NW_015230837.1:0-762 GCF_001447785.1 Gekko japonicus | reverse complement strand
GTAGCCCACTGTTTTCCATCTACTCCAATGATTGTTAAGTGAAATCTAAACCTATATGTCTCTTAAAAGTATCAAGAATATGAAGCAGTTACCTGGAAACTGCAAACTATCAGGAGACAGGTGGCATTGTTACAACCATATTTTTCTTGGAGAATAAAGATGCCAAGCAATCAGCTATTTTTCTGAGAGTTCATTTACGGCAGTGATACTAACTCAGTGGCTCAGTGGTTGGCTGGTGGCTTCCACCTTGAAACAGCCAGCACCAGAAGACTGTACACTGCAAGCCTTCCTAATGTGCATGGTTCCAGCCAGGGATGGATACAAATGTGGCTCTTTTGGCCAACGGTCATTGCAAATGTAGGTCTCCAGGAGCCATGGAGTGAGCATCGCTGATTTAAGGTCTTAAAGAAAATGTAGTTTCGCCTTCAAAGTAAATACAACACTCCAGATGCTCCACCATCAAGGGCCACTGCACAAAGTCCCACACGAAAGGCCTCTTATATTCTTAAAGTATTCGTATTCTTTATACAGAGATGCATTTCTAGTTCATGAATGACTTCTTGGTAGAACCTAAAACTCTCCTCCAAAAGATCAGCATCCAAAATATCAATCAAATATGTAAGGCACCTCCAGATACCACTGACAACACATGCTATGCATCACACCCATTACACCCGCAAACACTTCAGTTATGACAGTTATGCGACAATTATGCATAAATACATACCTGACTATTAATCAGAGCCATACTAAATTTGCACA
>NW_015230836.1:0-762 GCF_001447785.1 Gekko japonicus | reverse complement strand
TCTTCAGCCCCCATCTGGAGATTGGCAACCCTGGCAGTAGGAGGGGGACCTAGTGAAAATTGCCCCTCTCTTCTGGCAGAAGGTTTGGATCAAAGACGGAAAAAATTGCAGCAGTATCTGAACTCTTACGTTTTGTATGAATAGCTATCTTACCTCAATCCTCACTATAAAGGACCTTTGCAGGGCTGGAACACATGGAAGGGGAGGAATAAGGATCTGGAGGCAGATAGAATCTTCGTTCCTCACCAGGTAAGAACCTGGTACGCCCTGGTACAAGTGGAGCGCTGCTTTAGCAGTTCTTGGTCACACAGCCCAGACAAGCAGGGTGTGTTAGCTGACACTAGTCTCTGCTAGATTGCCTGACCAACTGACAGTACAGATGGAGCATTCTGCATAAGGGAGCCAGCCAGATTCCCTTTCTCCAGGGCCTTTCTCCCAAAGCATATAATTACATGACATAATGATTATGTCTGCTTAATTATCATTAAGTCCAAGTGAAGAAGTATAGGAACTGCAGTTCTCTAAAGGGACCAGGGTAAGTAGAGAGTTCCTAGGTTTTTTTGAGGCATATAGTGACTGCCAAATTGGTTTCAGACCAGTTTCAACCTGCTTAAAATGCGTTGTGAAGATGTGAGTTGCATGCTACAGTGTCACAGAGAGAGCACAGGAAGGCATCTGAACATTTCCATAGTGCTCTCTGAATAGCCATGCCCTGCTAACAGATTGTGAAAACTAATGAATTGTCCATTATAGGCAGCAGGT
>NW_015230835.1:0-762 GCF_001447785.1 Gekko japonicus | reverse complement strand
CCAAGACAGCACACAGATACCAAGTAATGCTCATCTACAGCCTCCAACTTGTGATGCTTTAAGTACAGATGTTAGGGATTGAACTGAGTTTTTTTAAAAACTACACAACACAGGTATTCTACCTCTCAGTTATTTCTCCCTTGTGAGGGTGTGTGTATGTGTATTTTTGAAGGGAGGCATAGGTGGATGAGTAGCAATTGTTCAACATGTGTTCTGGGGGCTGACACCAAATAGGGGAACAAGACACCAAGAGATTCCAGTAAAGGTTTGACAACCTTGACTACCATCTTGAAGGAAGAGCTGATGTAATACAGCACCGGGGCCACCAACTCATAGACAAATGGAGAATGAGGAGGAAGACAATTTACCAGGCATATTGTAACTCAGTATTACGCTTAAATGTCAGAAGCTGCTTCCCAATAGGACACAAAAACATGCCGCTACCATGGCAACAGTAGCAGCAAGAATCATGGGAACAGGGTCCACACATACCTGTTCCCACGCTGCTTGCTGTCTTCACCCCCTGCCCCCGCTCCTCCCCTTGTGCCCATTATACCTTTCCAAAAGCACAGACACAATGGGGATTGCACTGGGCCCCAGCAGCTTGGAAAAAACCCATTTCCCTAACTTTCTTTCCCTGCCAAGCTGCACTGTAATGGTGACCCACGGATGGAGCATCCAAATAGATGCTCTACCTGCAGGACCAACTACGTTTCCCCTATAAGCTGGAGAAAAATAAAACTTGAGTGTCCCCTACAAGCT
>NW_015230834.1:0-762 GCF_001447785.1 Gekko japonicus | reverse complement strand
ACAACAACCCTATGAGGTAGGCTGAAAGTGTGTGACTGGTCCAGGCTCTCCCAGTGAGCTTCCATGGCAGCGTGTAGATTCGAACCCCCGGCTCTCCCAGATCCTTGTCCAGCTCTCTAACCATGACACCGGACTGGCTCTCAGTAGTCAGAGGTGTGTGATGAAAGGCTAGGATCTTATGCACACAAATGTATCCATCGGCTAAAATTTTATAAGTCACTTTCCGCACAAAATATTACAGCAGCCAGAGTTGTAAAGAGGCTAGCCTTCATGATCTGCTTAAAAATAAGTCCCGAAGACCCTTTGTAAATAGAAATGCCTTCAACTGCTTTGGAAATGGTTGGAGAAAGAGCGAGAGGCAAATCTCCTGAAGCTGTGCTTTCCTTAGCTTTGGGGCCAACGCTAAACAAGCCCTGCGATGCAGGGAGGACAGTCTGAGCGTGAGGCCTGCAGAAAGGAGGAAGCATTTCTGCCTAAACTCGTAACATATTATGGCATTTTTGGGCACTTCTTACTGAGCAAGGTGATTCCACAATATTCAGCACGATCCTACGCACGCTTCCTGAGAAATAACTCCTACTGAACTCAGAGAGTTCTGTCTTCCAGAAAGGGTGTTCGGTGGGACTATCTATCCCGTAACTGCTTTATGGACAGTTTCCTTGCACTTCGCCGTGGAAGGGAAACTGCCCATGATTTTAAGAAAGGGTGTGCAGGGTTGCAGCCCTCCTGAGGTGCTCAGCGGCAGAGCCTCTGCTCGGCATG